>NW_019416742.1:49460-168928 GCF_000390285.2 Anoplophora glabripennis
GAGCAATGCTGAAATTACAACACGCATCTTATTCGTCGCCTTACAAATATAGTTTCACAAATTTTCAAGTTCCTAACCTACATATTTTCAGAATAATCGCAAAAAAACGATTTAAAATTTTAACTTTCAACACCCTGTATTTCCGAAACTATCAACTTTCGGACAAGGCATGTTTGCGCCAATGGTCACCATTTCACGTGTAGTATCTTCGGCTTTCGACTTTCCCATTGTTAATGAATCACCCTGTAGACAGACAACCTATTATATTTGTTTTCTTTATGACCATATTGGCCTTCGAGTTCAGAAGCTACCCTATAGACAAGCATTTATAGTTTTATTCATAAACTGTTACAAATAAATTCGACACATCTTTGTAGGTTGTACCCCACTCCACTTCGAACTGAGTAATCTACTGCAATGTGAATATCAGGTTGCGCCTTCTCTAACCCACTTGTATGTTTTATTATAAAATATAGTTTGAATGTATGGTAAAATGAAAAGAATATTAAAAGTTTGTATGTTACAAATATAAAATACTGCCGCGAGCAATGATTTTCAGTCATTTTTAAGGATAAAAAAATTCCAAGGATTGTGTCCACACCAATGATATAAAAATGTAAAATGGTACTCGGAAGCAATTCACCGATACTCTAGACTTTAGACCATTACAAAATTATGCGAGCCATAGAAAATAGACCGTAAAAATCATTTGTAGACCTTTAAAATCTAAACGGGGGGCGCATAATAATGCGCTTGAACCACTGAATGTTCAGAATTATATGTGTTAGGTATTTTTTTTCAAAAATAAATCGTTTAGTGACCTATCTGTACAATAAATATATTTTGAATGTTAAATGTTTATATTACCTTAATAATTTCTGCTTTAAATCGAAAATCGAAAAACAGATTAACAATACTATATATCAAAAAAATTTCAATAGTTTACCTTTCTCACCAAGAACAGTTTTTGTTTTTCCAATCATTTTTTTTTAAACAAGTATTTTATTAATTCGTTGGTTATTTTTCTTGCATATACAGGGTGACATAGTCATGTAAGAGCATTTACTGCTTATGCTTTCACTTTTGTCTCCTTGATACTTAGTTTGATTAATAGTATTGCATTTTTCTTCGAAATGCAATTATACCAACAATTATTAATTATAGCAACGCATTGTCACTAACAAAGGCCGAACAAACTACCCAAGGTGATTATAGAAAAAGATCTGATGGTATTAGTAATAAATTTATAATTAATTCCTTAAATAAATAATTGTACTACTTTTAAATTATACATTTATCACAATCATCTATTTTAATTCGCTTTCCTGCACTATGAAAAATTCTTATTACCATCCCGATCGCCGTTTCTCTATCCAAGGTCACCAAATCCTGCTGAAAAAGATCAGTGTCGACAAGGCAGCATAATTGCTGGTTTATACACGCCGTGGTACTAATGTACACATCCAATTAATGAGGAAGGGCAAATCATTGAAATGGGGACAAAATTAAATATTAGGACATACCAAAAATAAAAAAAAAACCTTCGCAACAAGTTAGTTAAGTTAGTGTCCATATTTCACATGCAATGACAAGAAAAACTGCTTTTATCTCAAAATTAGTCGTTTTTTTTTACTCTCGATTAGTAGTGTGATGAACGAAGAAGAAAAAAGTACGGATCATTTTCACAAAATATGAAGACAGTCACATCAGTACATAAATTAAATTATATTTTTCATATATAAAAAAACAATAACACAAATGTCTTAACCCTAAATTTAATTTACATATTAACTTTAATTCATGGGAAGCAACTAAAAAAAAAGAATGATTCATAAATACAAGAATGGTGTGAGGACGATACTTTATTACATAACCTAAAAATAATTGCACTAGCAGCTATCAGGTGAAGAAATTGTCTAACTTGCGGATAACCGATAACTTTTTTTTTTTTACTTAAAACGTATCGTTAATTTTAGAGTAGAGTGAGAGAGTCTCAATGTACGCCCCAAATTCAAATGTGACGTAATATTCACCGATTCGGTGAAAAAATGTCAGACGTTACGCTAAAAATATCAAAAGATGTTTCGTTTTCAAGAACTTGGAGCACTTTTTCCCTGATTCTTTTCCTTCTATTATGTTTATATCTTAATAAAAGCAAAACGCCTTAATTTTTTGATTTTTACATGTTCTTGTTGGGCTAATCGAATTACTACCAAGTTTCTTCAAACTAAAATTTAAAATTTAGGATAAGAATCAGGGAATTAAATTGTACTGGTGAGTGAAAAGTTTGCAAACAAAGTTTTAACAATTGTTGATAACGCTGTTTTGTTCGATACTAAACAAAAACCACTTTGCGCGTTTAAATTTTACTTTTTGGTGTACTGCAAACTTTTTTTGTCACTGTACGTTTATAATGTTTAGTATGAAAAAAATTGCATCTCGTAGAACTGAGTTAATTGTATTAGTTTGGTTAAAAAAAAAAACATTTCAAAATCATGTACGTTCATACAAATAAGACACAGGGTAAGGGTAATATTGTGTAGGGTCTTCCACACGATTTCATAAATGAATTTACTACAAAGCAGAGGAGGTAAATATTTCCTGTTGCAGTTTATAGGAGCTTTTATTGCGATTTTATAAAGTTTCCTTCACTGGTTTTATAGTAGCTACGATGGTGTTGGTCCGTCATAATGAAATAAATCCGATATTAATTAAAATACGTACTAAGCTGTAAAAAAAAATAGATACATTTACCACTTGCCGCTTTGTAGTCAAAAAAAAAACAAGTTAAAAATAGAGGGCACTGGAAATATACAGGATGATTCAGAATTAAATAACCAAAATGGCTACACTGCGAAAAGTGTCGTGTTGAAAATAATAACAGTCTTTTGTGCAATATAAGAGAAACACGATATAGTTTGAGGTTGGATATGTTCATAATCCTGAAACGGTAAAAAAACATATAGTAAAGTGAGGTTATGTTGTCTAAACATAAATATGTAAAACTTATCGCGGACAATTTGATTTATTATTTCTATTTGAATATACAGTGTTCCGGTTTGATCTAAAACACCCTTCAAATCTTTAGAGCATTATTTTTTTCTATATATACAGGGTGTCCAATGCAATTAATCCCCATATTTGTATTTTCATTAATTGATAGTTCTACGTAATTTTTAGGATTTATATAAAATCCTAAAATAAAAATTAAAAATATACCATAGAAAATAAAAGAAATGGGTTTTCTTTAATAATTTTTTTTTGTTTGCATTTGGTTGCCATGACATTTAAAATAGGTGTTACTTTAAAATTTTCAAGTATTTTAAATGTTTGAACAGAAATAAAAATTTACACTTTTCAAAAATATTAGGCTTCATAAAAAAAATTACTAAATTACACTTGAGATAAGATTTTACGAAGAATTGACCCAAAAAAAAGACACCCTGTACGTTTAATAAAATCCGGATCAAATCTGGACATCATCCAGAACTAAAACTTGTTAAGATTCGCATTTCTCCATCGAATAAACTCAAAAAAAAATTTTAATGAACAAATTAATTAAATATGTTTCCTTAGAGATTTTTTCCAGAACTATGAAATATCTGTTTTTTTCAACCATTGAAGATATAAAAATTGTCACAATTAATATTTTGGTCCTTTTTTTTGTAATGAAAGTTGCAATATAAATGTCATGGTTGTTTAGATAAACCGACAATTGGTCCTTGTCATTTTATTTGGCACTGGTGTAAATTTATATTGAAATATTTATACTCATCATTTTGCCCCACATCGGGCGCCAAATCTGAAATACAAAAATTTCTGCCCGTTTTCAGGAATATACTCTTTATATTAAAAAGGAAGTCTCTTGGTGTAGTCTTTGAGAATATGTCATGAGTTTTTGCGAAAATTGCGCATAACCTAAAACTTTCCGATCTCATCCGAGAACGTACAAAGAGGAAATACGGTCCGGTCTCAACGAAAAGCCAAATCATCCTGTAAATTCCTTGCGATAAAATAAACAATTTCATAATCACTTAAAATTTTCCTCAAAATCAATCCATCAAAACCGAATCCGAATCGAAAACAACACTAGGAGATTTTTGGAGGTTAAATTATCACAGAAAGGGAAATAAAATTCAAGTGCAGGTCGTTCAATACTGATTGCCCGAAAACCAACCGAAAGGTGACATCGCGTAATGTAACAGTTAGTAAGTTTTTAAACTTCTCTAAATTTTTCTCTTTCGTATCAAACTCGAGAAGGGCGCCGGATTCCTTGACGGCAACACTAAACGCCATCTCCGAACGGACCGCCCTCCCCTTATTAAACAACTGTTGGAGAAATTTCCGAGACCGGATTAATAATAGTCTCATTAAAAATTAAGACGGCTCTATAGCAAATAGGCAACCAGCAATACATATTTTATTGATTTTATTACACGGTTTGTCTAAATATGAATCAATACACAAATAACACTTTCCTCCATAATTTGCCGCTTTTGAACAAGCGGCATCGTAAATTACAAATTTCTTTACACGAAAAAGTAATTTGAGTTTCAAACTAACTCTTTTTATGGAAAATCCGTGTTAGAATGGAGGAAAGTCTGTTATTTGTGCATTAGTTCATATTTGGACTAACTGTGTAATAAAATCTATAAAAATGTATTGCTGGTTGGCTATTTGCTATAGAGCCCTCTCAAAGCGTTCCAATGTCGCTCTGAACAGAGTAAACATAACCTAAAAACCGGATTACCGTCAACAACATTTTCTTTTTTTGTTAAAATTTTTCGACATTTGAGGTCATTAAACAATAATTTGTGTTTTTTTTCAAAATGACTCAACTTTTGGTCAAAAAAGTAGTAGTTTTCACGTAACGTCTCGGAAATTCCTCGTCGCGCGAGACAACCGCGAGACCCAGCCGAATCGGAACGATGAATCGATCTTCCCAAGAAAATAATATAAAAATCGAAGACGTGTTCCGTTACGGCGCCAGGTCTGGCGGTCCCACGACCATCGTTTATGTTATAAATAAGTAGTATCTTCTTTAAAATTGACAATAGATTCTATATTATATATAATAAATGAGAATTCGTAAACATGTTCATGAAATGCACGCAGTTTTCCACTCACTAATGTCTCAACACTTTTTATTCCCTAAATTTTAAGTCAACAGTGAACAACAGTCTATCACACGTCCTGGAGGTGCTTCGATACGGACAACGATTTGAACGGTTCGGACCACATTCGCCTTAGATCGCCCTGAAAAGAGAATCATTTAGGAGGCAGGAAAAAATACACATCGCGGAACAAATTTTTGTTAACAGATTTCCATAAATAAAAACAATGTGTTCGTCGTATTCCATTTTGTTCCTTATTTAATCCACGGCAACCTGGTAAAGTGCGTTTCACCCGAATAAACCCAGATTTACTTGTCCAATCAAGTTAGATTTTTACGCGACAAAATTTAGTTCAGTGAAACACGTAAAAATTCAGTAGAATTGAATGAACTACTTTATAGGCTATTGATTATATAGAAAAAAACAGGGTTAAAAGAAACTATGACGTTCAAGCAACTTTATTGCATGAATCGTTCAAATGGTCATTTTAGATGAAAAAACCGCGGAGTGCTATTAAATTAGAGGGTGGAATTTGGAGATAGGGATGAAAATGCACCCCTTTCAGTTTTTTAATTGTAGCTCGAAAACAAAGCAAAATTTCACTAGAGTACAAAAGAAAAATTATTTAGAGAATTTAATTTTCCAGTGAAATGGCTTATTTAAAAAACTTAAAAGAAAAATTTTATGCAAAAAATATTTTTTGATTTTTTTTTACTTTTTTGACTTATTTTTTGATTTTTATTAGAAGTAGGCAAAGAAAATTGATGTGCAAAAAAACAAGATGAGATTCCCTTCAAAATGATGCGTTTTCAAAAATTTTTGGACTAATATTGACAGTTATAACCGGTCAAACTTAAATATTTTTTAGATTTTCGTTGTATTTAACATTTACCATTACTTTTTTAAAATAATAAGAATTATAATCATTTTTATATTAAAAACAACGAAAATCTAAAAAATATTGAAATTTGACCGGTTATAACTCAGTCAATATTTGTCGAAAAACTTTTGAAAGTGCATCATTATGAAGGGAATCTCATCTTGTTTTTTTGTATCACAATTTTCTTTGCCCACTTCTACTAAAAAAAGAATTAGAGTTAAAAAAGTAAAAAAAATTAAAAAATTTTATTTTTTGCTTTTTTGAAAATTGTTTATTAACGAAATTTTGCTTCATTTTCGTGCTATATTTAAAAAACTACAAAAATGCATTTTCACCCCTATGTTCAATTTCAACCATTTAATTTATTAGCACCCCGTGGTTTTTTCATTTTTAATGACCCTTCGAACAAGTCATGTGATAAAAATCCTTCAACAAATTATTTTTTTTGGAAAAAATGGGAATTAAAACGAAAATCGAAAAATTGGCCAAGTTTGAGCGGCCACATATATCAGTCAATTTTCATCCAAAAATACTTTATAACCTCTTATTTTGAAGGAAATTTTATCTACTTAAAAACTAGAGGCAAAAAATTTAAAAAAAATAAATTTTTTGCTTTTTTTTTTCTTTTGAAAACACATCACTTTGAAGGGAATCTCATCTTGTTTTTTGTACAGAAATTTTCTTTGCCTACTTCTACTAAAAAAAAAGAGTCAAAAAAGTAAAAAAAATCAAAATATCGAATTTTTTGCTTTTTCTGTCTTTTGAAAACGCATCACTTTGAAGGGAATCTCATCTTGTTTTTTTGTACAGCAATTTTATTTGCCCACTTCTACTAAAAAAAAGAATAAAAAAAGTTCATTTTCAAAATGGCGTCCAAAGTTTGCAAAAAACAGTTATCGAAAACATTTTAGAAAAAAATGTTTTAGACAAAATTGTAGAATTTTTATAACAAAAATTTTGAGTCCAACTTGATGTCAACTTATAAACAATATATAAGTTATTGCAAAAAACGACTAAAAAACACATTTTAAAAAAAAAACATCTTTAAAACGAAAAAAGATTTTTTCACAAAACTTTCAGAATATGCAGTCTGAAATTTACACGTTGCGATTTTCTGAAAAAAAAATAAAAAATTTTTCTCGGCTCCTGTTGGTCGTAGGATAAATTTTTTTTTGAAATTATATTTTATCACGAATTTAAAAAAAAAATGTTCTACGACCAACAGCTGAAATTTTTTTTTGCCAGAAATTGTTGCGAGCTCATTTATGAATATTAAGGTCTGAAATTTATACAAATTGTATTTAAATACTGTTAGTTCAAAATAAAAAATAGTCCGAGCCCCGTAAAATGAGGTCCTGGCGTTATGAAAAAAAAAAAAATATTTTTTTCTCGTCTCCTCTTGGTTGTACGACATTTTTTTTTAAATTCGTGAAAATTTAATTTAAAAAAATTTTGTCCTACGACCAACAGGAACCAAGAAATTTTTATTTTTTTTTCAAAAAATCGACATATGTTAACAGGGCCCAACAAAATTAAGTTTACTGTAAAAAATTGGGTCAATCATTGCAGACTATTTTTTATTTTGATGTAACAGTATTCAACTACAATATGTGTAAATTTCAGAAAAAAAAATTTTTCTCAGCTGTTGGTCATAGAACATTTTTTTTTTAATTCGTGAAAAAATATCAGCTTCCAAATGGCAATAATGCCATTCCGATTAAATTTCAACGATAGGAAGATCTACATTTTTCGATCCGAAAAAATAAGTCAAAATTTCGGTAGATTTTTTGCATATTTCCAATTAATTTGCAATATGCGCACAATTTGCACAGGAAAGTACAAGTCCTAGAGACAATTTTAAGTCCAACATGGGACACGTAAGTGCATTACTGTATGATTTATTTAAATTTTAAAAAAATGTACTTTTTTCAAAAAACTTAATTTTTGCAGAAACTGTCAAATATTTCGCAANTTTTTTTTCTTTTGAATACGCATCACTTTGAAGGGAATCTCTTCTTGTTTTTTTGTACAGCAATTTTCTTTACCTACTTCACTAAAAAAAAGAGTCAAATAAGTAAAAAAAAATAAAAAAATCGAATTTTTTGCTTTTTTTGTCTTTGAAAACGCAACACTTTGAAGGGAATCTCATCTTGTTTTTTTGTACAGCAATTTTCTTTGCCTACTTCTACTAAAAAAAAGAATAAAAAAGTTCATTTTCAAAATGGCGTCCAAAGTTTGCAAAACAGTTATCGAAAACATTTTAGAAAAAAATGTTTTAGACAAAATTGTAGAATTTTTATAACAAAAATTTTTGAGTCTAACTTGATGTCAACTTATAAACAATATATTAGTTATTGCAAAAAACGACTAAAAAACACATTTTTTCAAAACTTACATCTTTAAAACGAAAAAAGATTTTTTCACAAAACTTTCAGAATATGCAGTCTTTGGCCAAGTGGAATAAGTGCATTTTTGTAAAATTGCAAAATATTTTATAATTTTTGCCAAAATTGAGTTTTTCGGAAAAAAAAATTTCCTCTAAGAGTTGTACTTCCTTCGCAAATTGTGCGTATATTGCAAAATATGTAATTGGAAATATGCGAAAAATCTACCGAAACATTGACTTCTTATTTTGAGTTGAAAAATGTAAATCTTTTTGTCATCGTTGAAATTTAATCAGAATGGCATTATTGCCAATTGAAAGCTGACATTTTTCTATGAATTTAAAAAAAATGTCCAACAACCAACAGGAACCCAGAAATTTTTTTTTTTAAATTGCTACAACCTCATTTATTAATATTAAGGTCTGAAATTTACACGTTGCGATTTTCTGAAAAAAAAATTTTTTTCTTGGCTCCTGTTGGTCGTAGGATAAATTTTTTTTGAAATTATATTTTATCATGAATTTAAAAAAAAAATGTTCTACGTCCAACAGCTGAAATTTTTATTTGCCAGAAATTGTTGCGAGCTCATTTATTAATATTAAGGTCTGAAATTTATACAAATTGTATTTAAATACTGTTAGTTCAAAATAAAAAATAGTCCGAGCCCCGTAAAATGAGGTCATGGCGTTTTGAAAAAAAAAAATTTTTTTTCTCGTCTCCTCTTGGTTGTAGGAAATTTTTTTTAAATTCGTGAAAATTTAATTTAAAAAAATTTTGTCCTACGACCAACAGGAACCGAGAAATTTTTATTTTTTTTTTCAAAAAATCGCCATATGTTAACAGGGCCCAACAAAATTAAGTTTACTGTAAAAAATTGGGTCAATCATTGCAGACTATTTTTTATTTTGATATAACAGTATTCAACTACGATATGTGTAAATTTCAGAAAAAAATTTTTCTCAGCTGTTGGTCATAGAACATTTTTTTTTTAATTCGTGAAAAAATATCAGCTTCCAAATGGCAATAATGCCATTTCGATTAAATTTCAACGATAGGAAGATCTACATTTTTCGATCCGAAAAAATAAGTCAAAATTTCGGTAGATTTTTTGCATATTTCCAATTAATTTGCAATATGCGCACAATTTGCACAGGAAAGTACAAGTCCTAGAGACAATTTTAAGTCCAACATGGGACACGTAAGTGCATTACTGTATGATTTATTTAAATTTAAAAAAAATGTACTTTTTTCAAAAAACTTAATTGTTGCAGAAACTGTCAAATATTTCGCAATTTTACAAAAATTAATTTATTCTACTTGTCGAGGGCTACATATTTTGAAAGTTTCAAAAAAAAATCTTTTTTTTTTAGATATAGAAGTTTAAAAAAAAATTGATGTTTTGCAATAACTAATACATTTGTTTATCAATTGGACTGGGCTCAAAATTTTTGGTATATAAAGTTGTCAAACTTTTGTCTAAAAAATTTTTTTCTAAAATGTTTTTTTTTTAATGAAAAAAGATTAATATTTTCGACTCAAAAAAAGAAGTCAGTTTCAGTAGATTTTCCACACATTTCCAATTATTTTGCAATATGCGCACAATTTGCACAGAAAAGTACAACTCTTAGAAAAATTTTAAGGCCAAGATATTTTTTTCGAAAAACTCAATATTTGCAAAAACTAATATTTTGCAATTTTACAAAAATGTACTTATTCTACTTGCCAAGGACTACATACTCTGAAAGTGTAGTAAAAAAATATTTTTTTATTTTAAAGATATAGAAGTTTTAAAAAATGTAATTTTTATCCCTTTTTTTTGGCAATAATTAATACATTTGTTTATCACTTGACAAAGGGCTGGGCTCAAATTTTTGTTATAAAAAGTTCTGCAACTTTTGTCTAAAACACTTTTTTCTAAAATGTTTATTTTTTTTTTAAATGAATAAAACTGTTTTTTGCGAACTTTGGACGCCATTTTGAAAATGAAGCCCTCACATTCAGCTGAGGTAAAGTAGTTCATTCAATTCTATGGAATTTTTCCTAACTTTTACGCGTCTTTGTTTACAGAACTAAATTATTGGCAAAAAATGAGTCATTTTCGACAATTTGACTGGCATATATCCCTTTCCCTTACTTTTCCCGCAACATACGCCCCAACTTTCCGAATCAATCGAAAATATCCCGTCCAGACGCTTAACCGTCTAGATCGGCGCCCGATTACTTACCTTGAGGTAAGCCATGGTCAGCAGCGGCAGCAGAGTGAACGGAACGAGATAGAGTAAGGCGGGCTGGGCGGCCTTGAACACCTCCGAGCTCACGGTCGCCGTCAGCAGGCCCAGGAAGTATCCCAGCAGGGAGCAGTGGAAGTAGGTCAGTCGGGAGCCCGTCAGGCCCTGGGATTTCTTATAGGCGTCGTAGCGCAGCACGAAACACAGCAAGAGGCCCGGCATCACTATGTCCCCTAATCCTGAAAGACAAACGTTACGATTGTTTTCGTTTCTTCGATTGTCTCCTTGAAGTTGAATTGTGAGGTTATGTTTTCAAACTGATTCAGTGAAGCGTCCAAATGAAGCGAACAACTTACCTAACATACTGAAATGACCAGAGTTGTGTATACTGGGAAAAACCAGTTTCCCCGGCAAGCTCAGCTTGGGCGCCTCCTTAGCGACGCCCCCTATGTGTAACTTCCGAGCTACCAAACCTACCGGATTCTCCGCCGGTCTAGTTGCCACCTACAAAGAAAAAGGTACTTAATCGGCCAAAAAAAAAATGTTTGTCGCAGATTTTTCAAACAAATCCTAAATTAGAACAAAAGGCAGATTAGCAAATAAGAATTACGAACAACCGTGTACCATTTCTTGTGTACGTACCTTAACCATGACGTTAGCGCTGAATATATAGGATGAGAAGAAGACCCAGAACACGTCGTAGATCAACAGACCAGTCAGTAGGAGAGTCGACACTTTTAGACTGGGCAGTCTGACGAAAGCTATGAAAGCGACGCACAGCCCCATGCCCATGGCGTCCATCAGCAGCCAATGGCCTAAAAAAGTTTAGGTATATGGTAAATGAATTGATGTAATTTATACATATAAGTACATTTTTTTAAATTAGTTTAACATTTTCAACACAAATTCTTGTAGTTTTGATATATTCCTCAATTCCAGTAAACAATATTTAAAATCAAACAGAATTTAAATCGTGTATGACCTTAAAATATTTGTTACAAAATTAAAATATGCACAAATAGAACATTTGAAATTCCCGCCGCAGCAATTTAGTTCGTTGATCTGCCAATTCAAATCGGTGGCGCCACATGCTGAAGTACCTCACCTCTTGCCAACTGTTAATAGGCAAATTGTATGTCTTCTTTTTTATGGTATGTTACTCACAAACACCCTGTATAGTTATTTTTTTTTTGAGCTTACCCGTCAGGACCCATATGCACACGATGAACACAGAGAGCGAGAAGGAGAGCAGTTCCGCCGCTGTGAAACGGCCGCACATACCGAAGGAGATCTTGTTGCCGTCAGAGCATGGTCTGATTATATATTGACACATGGGGAGGAGGAGGAAGGCCAATGCTACCGTCGCGATAACTGAAAATTAAAGTCACATGATACCTTAGGACCATTAGGGCAGTCAGCTGCAACCCACAAAAGCTATAGTTCAAAAATACAGTTACGAGTTACTTTGAGTAAGTATATCCCAAAAAACACTGCTAATAGACTATTTACATACATGAAAATTTGAATTTTTTCTGTAGTCCATAACCGACACCAAGTATATACACGTAAAATTATGTTTAAAAAAAAACAAATTTTGTCACGTGATCAAGAATACATGTGATGTCATTTAGTGCAATCGAGAACACAGCCTATTTCTTTTCCATCTGCTGTCTAATCTGGAATTCTAAACAAGCACACATGCAGGGAGCTTCGAAACAAAGTGAATTTAGCTGCTTTTAGAGCTCATGTTGTCGGTTTGTCCTGCCCTGCGTTCATCTTCGCGATTCTCCGTCGCACTAAATGACGCCACGATTTAGCGCGGCGAACACTTTTATTTTGCGTATCAAACTTTAGTAATTAATTATTATTAATGAACAGCCTATAAGAGATTTCTAATATCTTCACTACTTGACGACTATATAAGGTTACAGATAATTTTTAAACATTTAAAAATTATTTAAGTTGCCCGTTGTCAGATATCAAAAATTACCAAAAATGCCATGGAAAACAATTGAATTTACAAAAAAAAAATGACATTTAAGCAATACAAACATACTTTCCGTTTGAGAAAACAATTGACAATCGGTCATCAATAAAACTAACACCGTAAAAAGAATGGGTATATTTGTAGTAGTCTTTACAATGATTGATGGCATTCTTTTTATTTAAATGACAAAGAAGACAATTATTCCTTAATAAATTTTCACGATCCCTTAACGCATTATCTGGTGTACCACAAGGAAATATATTAAGGCCGCTACTATACTCCATTCATACCATACTTTAAATGTTATTAAATCTTTGACTCATTGTAACTATCCTAAGTATGAGGACAATACACAACTTTTTGTTCTTTTATTCCTTCTGAAGTAGTTCAAGTCAATATTAAGATCAATAATGGCTAGTATCTGCATCTAAGAATCATTTGCTAAAAATATAATCAAGTAAATCTGTAGCATTATGATATCTGGTTTGTTATGTGAATTTGTTGTCTCAGTGTGTAGTCAGGTCCAATATAATTTATATTTATTCTCTCATATTGTTTGTGGTATGTGTATGTATAATACAGGTCTGCGTCTTTTTGCAGTTCGTATTTTAATGCTATTGGATGTCAAATTTGACAGTAAATAGACAATACAAGAATTATTGTATGCTATTAAAAAAAGTATATTTAGCACAACATAATGGCTACATATTTATTTGAGGGCTTAGATAACGAGGATAATAATAATTTCGATTCACTGCTACTGTGTTTTTCTACTTTCAATGCTATCAGATGTGAAAAATTATCTTCCAACGGGATTGCATTTGATACTTCAACAATAAATTATTTCGAAGGCATGTTGTCAGTTATACGAGAAAAGGTTTTCCATCATTTGTAAAGCTAGATCTGTTCATTGTCATTTAAGACAAAACTAAATTTACGCTTAGTATTTTATGAAAGCAATCCATCACCTCCAAATTTTTTATCGCAAATATCTGACATTTTGATATGATAAGTTAATATAAATAGTGGATAATGTGTTTCTTTATCAACCAGGTTATATGAGGAAAACAACATTCCTTTTTAATTTTTGATTCGCAAAAACTGTTGTCTACGTAACTTTTTTTTAAAGTGTTGCTGAGAGGCGAAGTTTGGAAATTTAGCAAACTGTCTTCCGTATAAAAAAAACTGCATAAAAACAAATTTTAACTTTTAATTACGTTATGAATAAAATGCATTTCCAACAAACTTTGTCCTTGGAGTGAAACATTTTTAAAATTTTTTTAATAGCAGCTGTACAGAACAAAGGCATTCCAGTACTCATTTTTAACTTAAGTAGTACTATTGTGCTATCCTGTATAATATTTCTCTTATCATGTACACCACATACTTATGTACTCGTAAGCGTGAGTTTATAAATAAATTCAATATTTGGAATTTGCTACCCAGATAGCACAAGTTGTCTTTAAGACGTCCAGATTATGGCTTATTCTTGTCTGAACGTCTTTGTCCCTGAAAAAGATGTTTTAAAAACGTCTTGTGTTACACTTATATAAGACGACTCATTATCACGTACAAAATGCGTCTTTAAGACGTTGTAACCCAGATCAACGTAACTTTGTCCTTTATTGGTTGTTTATTTTTTTACGAGAGATATATAAAGTGTAACTCTGGTATGGCATTTTATAATAGTACTTATATGTGTGTGCTATTAATGAGGTAAAATTATAAAATGATAATCTGTTATATTATTCAAATGAACGTATGTTCTGATTGATACAACTACTCTATGTATAAATATCAAAATTATACAAGTTAAGGGTTCTTATTGGTTGTAAATCGTATGGCAAAAATAATCACGGTTATTTTCGACATCTTCTATATTTCTGGTTTTTGTTTTATTTCTGCTCGCAATTTGATTTTAAGAGCACCAATACGATATTTTTTTCAAGTTTTATGTGTTGATACCAACGGTGTCGACGCGTCCATCACGAAAAATTGTATTCGATAATTGTAAAACGGTGTTCGCAAAAAAGTGACTGAGTTTTCAGATGCAAGATGCAAATGGCGTTTTTTGACATTTGACATCTCTATGGCTTGTTTGGTTTGGCGGTTCAGCTATTAGAGGAATAATCTAATTTATTCGTATGATGTACAGCTTGGATTGGGTTTTGGTGAATGTGGCGATAGACTAAATTTATTTCCGTTCTATAAAAGGTAAGGTTATTTAAAATAATATGTTCTGCTGTTAAATAACGCACATTCTTAGATTATACAAAGTTGTCGGTTTACTTGTTAGACCATTGTCTGCTAACTCGTAGCACCCGTGCTGGCGACGCGATTTAGCAGACAATGGTTAGACATTTACCATACCATAAGCACAGCTTATATTGGCTATGGTATGCATTATATTGGCTGTGACATAAGTTCATAGACTTGTAAACTAGTTTATAAGGTCTATGACGTAGTAGCTTGACAAATAATTATATTTTGATATTTTATTGTAAAAACCACAATAGGGCGATGATGATATATCATAACGACTAACAATTTGTTTTAGGTCTACGTTAATGTAAATCTCAAACCTTAAAAAAACATACCAGTAACTGACATAGTGACAGTTAACTGTTTCATTTTTAACTACTGTGTGACTAAAATTTTTTGGGAGATGCTTGGATCATAACAATTACATTGATAATAATATTTGTTTATTAAAAATGAATAAATCAAAAAGTATTCAAAAATATTATATGCGTGCAAAAAGAGTTTGTCGTGGTAGTTCTAATATATCAAGTTCGAATATATATTTTGAAAGTAATGAAAATGAAATAGTTGAGAAAACTGTTCAAATTGAACAAAATGTTGAAGAGGAATTACCAGATTGTTTTCCTGTTTTTGAAACCAATTGTCTACCTGTTTCGAGTACTCATCAATCTGACTTTATTGATGCTGATGTTGAGGAAACAATCCTCCATAATATCCATGTTAATGATGATTTTAAAACTAAATTGAGAAATTGGGCATTACGTTACAATATCACTCATGTAGCCCTTAATGAGTTGTTACGTTTATTAAAAACAACATCGAATGATTTGCCTTTAGATTCTAGAACCTTATTGGGAACAACAAGAGAAATAAACTCGAAACAAGTAGAACCTGGTAAATACTATCATTTTGGTTTAAAATATTGTCTGGAAAATATTGTCAGCAATTTGAGTGAGTCTAAGAGAAATATGGAATTAATCGAGATAAACATAAATATTGATGGTTTGCCACTATCAAAGAGCTCAAGTAGCCAAGCTTACCCGATACTATGTAGTATAGTTGGTTTTAATTTTGTGGACATGGTTGGTATATACCATGGCAATGAAAAACCAAAAAATGCTAATGAATTTTTGGCAGAATTTGTAGAGGATATCACCAGTATTATTAATAATGGTACTGTTATAAATGGCAAGTTTTATAATGTAAAAATTAAAGCTTTTATATGTGATGCACCAGCAAAATCTTTCATTAAATATACAAAGAGCCACACAGGATATTCATCTTGCAGTAAGTGTCAAATAGAGGGCGATTATATAAACAATAGGGTTTGTTTTCCTAATGGTAATAATAATATTCAGTTAAGAACCGATTTAGAATTTAGGTCTAAAGTAGATGAAAATCATCATAATGGTACATCACTAATTGAGAATATTCCCGGAATAGATATGATTAATAGCTTTCCTCTCGATTATATGCATTTGATTTGTTTAGGAGTTATGAAAAAGATTCTATTACTTTGGTGTTGTGGCAAACCATCAACAAAAATTTCTTTTCAAAAAATCTCAACAATATCTTCTTTACTAATTAAATTATCTCCATACATAACTCGCGAATTTAATAGAAAACCAAGAAGTTTAAATGAATTAAAGCGATGGAAAGCAACAGAGTTTCGCCAGTTTTTGTTCTATACAGGGCCTTTGGTGCTTAAAAATAATATCAGTAAAGATAGGTACCATAATTTTCTAGCTTTACACGTTGCTGTAACTATTTTATCCAATTCACAGTATAAGGCACAAATTAATTACGCTTTTGAGTTATTAAATTATTTTGTAAATACTTTTAAAATTTTATATGGATCTGAACAAATATCTCATAATGTACATAACTTGTTGCATTTAGTACAAGATGTCAAAAATCATGGATCACTGGATAGTTTCAGTGCATTTCCTTTTGAAAATTTTCTTCAAAGCATCTTAAAGTCTCTTCGAAAATGTGATAAACCCTTAGAGCAAATAGTAAAACGACATTCTGAAAAAATAAATGTTTCAAGTATCAGTAAACAAAATAAAACATTTCCAATCTACAGAGATCAACATTATCCTACGTTGTTATTAAATTATGAATTTTCGAAACATTTTAAAACAGTTGCTTTTGAACATTATATTTTATGTATTGAAGAACCAAATAATTGTTGCCATTTAAAAACTGGTGAAATAATCAGTATTAGAGATATAGTTCTCTATCAAAATAGATATAAAATTGTTGGTAGCAAATATTTGAATTTACGATCCGTTTATGATGTTCCATGTAAATCATCAGAATTTGGAATTTATGAATCAGTCAAGGTCAATGCAAATAATTTAGGAGCTTCTGAACTCTTTGACGTTGATAATGTTGATTACAAATGTATAAAATTTGAGTATCCTGAAAAATCTGTAATTTTGCCAGTTCTACACACATCACATGACACTACTATATAGTTACTATTATATAAGGATTTAACTGAATATAATGTTTTGGTTTTGTGTTTATATTTTGTTAAAAAAGAATCTAAATTTATAAAAACAATTACTTATGTATTAATATTTTCTTAAAGTTAATTAACTGAAGCTTAGAATTTTGCGGAGTTCTAGGTTAATTAACAAATACTTTAACAGCATATTAATAATTGGGCCCTATCAAAAATCAATGTATTAATCAGTACTATTATCCAGCACTATTAATTTATTTTAATGGACTTTTCAAAACTAGAATTTTGCTTTAATTTTGCAAAATATTGAACATCAGCGTTGAGTGAGTCAACTACATAAGGGATATTGATTTTATGACGTGACTTTCCTTGACTATGGAGACAAAAACTTGGACAGTTGTATTATTTATTGATGACAAAAGTGTTGAAGCTGTTCCCTCAAATTGGATTCAAGGGGAAATTTGTCACTGGCCATCATTTGCTACAGATAAATTACTTCAGGCAATAAGGAAATGTGAAGCGCTGAACACTTGTTGGCCAAGCCATAATGTAAGAATATTTAGAAATGCTACTTTTGGTAAGGTCATACTAGTATATTTAATTTTATTTGATATATAATAGTTGTTTATTTTCAGATGATTATGGGAAAGCGAGGATAAAAGCAAAAGTTGCAGAAGACACAAGTGACTTAAACTCTGACGATACAGAAGAAATTAAAAGAAAGAGGGTGCAGAAAATTCTTTCTAGCAGTGAGTCAGATGTTGGCGATGTTAGTTTCTTACCCTCTCCACCTAAATTGAAGAAAATTCGAAGAAAAGGTAAATTATAAATTAATAATTATTATCGATAAAGTTACTGATAGTTGGTAGTTGCACAAAGTATACTGTTTTCTAATGGACAAATATTACTATTCAAAAGAATGTTCAAAAACACTGATGCATTTATTCATGTTCCTAAAAGTAATTGTCTCTTTATTATCAAAATCTTACTCAATATTTTTCAAAAAAAGGAAACCTTTATCATTGAATAACATTAGAAGTTGCAGACAAAGTTCTGGAAAGCAAAACATTTCTAGTTCCTCACAATCACAACTTTTTGTTACTTTGTAAATAACCAAATCTTTTTTTCCCAGGTACCGTGAGTGAAATTCAAGCAAGTGGCAGTGCTACTGACATATCTGAAAACATAGTGGCATATACTGATATTCTAGAATTAGGTGAACACTTTAAATATTTTACATAAAAATTAATATAAGTACTGACAAGTTCAATTTTTTTTCATTACAAAATTTCTTGACAGAAAAGAAAACAAAAAATAATAGTTTGGTTGTTTCATTTCAGATAATGTTGAAGTGGATGGTGGCAACAAAAAACAAAATAATGTTTGTAAATCCTGTGCAGAGAAGGGTATACTGATTTCAATTTGTTGTAACTCGTTTATATAATCTCTAATTTTTGTAGATAAACAATTCAAAGTTCTTATAGAACAGATACATATTATTCGTGGGATGACCATAGATATCTTGTCAGAGGTAGCAGCGATAAAAAAAGAAATTAGGAAGGGCCAGGTTCTTAATGATGGCCATGAATCATTTTATAAAAAAAATAATATTAAATTACCTTTAACAACCGATGAAGAATTGGAGATTTTGGAGTCCATACTCTTAAATGAGGACGATTTTCAACTACTGGTAAATATGTTACTTTTAAAACGGTGGCCAAAATGAAATGTACATACAGTTGAACTTTTAAAAGTAATTTATTTTTTAATAAAATGTGACTTAATATATTTCTGTACTGTAAAACGCACATTTTTATACTTTGTAAGTGTCTAAAAACTGAAATCTTTTGATGTTGAATTAAGATTCAGCTTGTGAAAGTCAACTGCAACTTTTTTTCTTTAATAATTGAATATAAATCCAAATATACATTACACAATGTGTTTGTATTTCAGGTTACTGAATTAGCAAAAGTTGGAGGCACTACATGCTATAATTTTGTAAAAAGAATTCTTTCTACTTGTTTAACAAACGACATGGCATTGAAATACAGTTGGTTGGGCAGAAAAGGGAAACAAAATTTTTCAAAGTCTAACTTGTCAAAAGTCATAATATGTAAGTCATTCGTTATGTAACACATCAACATTTTTCTGACTGATATATTTTCTAGATGCAGCGGAAAAGGCTGGTGTATCACCGAGTAGGTCTGCGACTGAAGTAGCCATGCAAACATGGCTCAAGAGAGCCAGCGATAGAAAAAATAGTGCCATAAATAAAAATAATTAATACCTAAATAAATTATAGTCATGGGCAACAGTTTTTATTTCCCTTAACCCTTTCACTTATCTATAACAAAATTATCTCAAAATTATTTTCAAAAATGTATGTGCAAATTTATTTCATGTGTAAGATCATTTATATTTACGATTTTTTTTAGTTCAAGGAATATTAAATTTTGTTATCTATCCGCTAGTTAAATATTTTATCTGTTGACCAACTCAATTTGATGTAATTAAACTAATATTAAACAATATTTGCGGAAAATAATGTTTTGTGAAATGACTTAAATTTTCTACAAATTTCTATGATACAGATACAAATGGCTATAAATATGGTTGACTACTCTCCACTATTCATGATTACTATGTTGCTTGCCGTTTTTGTTTGTGATAAAAGAAAACAACAAGCAATTATACAGGGTGTTCCTAAATAAGTGTCGCAACGGAAAACTGTAAATTCCTCTTGAAAAAAGAAACATTCTTTTCCTCTTCAATTTTTCTCTCCGGGCTTTCGTTTTCGAGATACACAGTGTCAAAACTTTCATTTTTTTTAAATTTTTTGCCTATATCAGGAACCGTTTGAACTACAGGACTGAGCTTTTGTACACACATTACCACTATTAATAGTTACTTTTTCGCACTCTTCTCTAATTTATTGAATGTGCCAGTGGTGGAGATTTTAAGGTATCGTAAGGGTTCCCCCCCCCTAACTTTTACGCCACTGGAAAAATTGACATTTGACATCAAATTCTGAAGCGCCAATGAATTTTACACAAAAAGAGTTCTCTTAGTTCATTGCTCTAAAGTCAACTTGACTTTATGAACAAAAACAAACATTTTGCTAACGTTTCGAAAAACTTTTGTAATTCGAAAGATAGGTAGTAATAATTAACAATGTTAACGAAATTTAATAATATTTGCAACAAGTAGCTATTAATAACATATGGTAATGTGTGTACAAAAGCTCAGTCCTGTAGTTCAAACGGTTCCTAAGATATTGGCAAAAATCTGAAAAAAAGTTTTGACACCGTGTATCTCGAAAACGAACGCCCGGAGAGAAAAATGGAAGAGGAAAAACATGTTTCCCGTTTCAAGAGGAATTTACAGTTTTCCGTTGCGACACTTATTTAGGAACACCCTGTATAACTAAAGATTAAATATTTAGTCTTTTGCAGATCTGTTTTACACCTATAATAGACATTATAAAGATATCCTAAAGACATATTTTTCAAGTCTGTTTGAGACCAATTAAGGATATTATTAAGACGTCTTAAAGACATCGTGATTTGTAACATAAGCCTAAAATAAGTCGTCTTTTGAACGTCTGTAAGGAGTAAATGGATGTCTTTAAGACGTGACTAACGTCTGAAGAAGACGTCTTGAGAATATCTTAAGGACGTCACTGTGCTATTTGGGTAGTAATATCTTATCAATTATTACACAAGTTTACGATAAAATGAACAAAATCTGTGGCAATTTATCAGCGTTTGTAAATATTTTCTTAAAATATTTACATATTTTCAAAACTCGCATTATCAAACAATACAATATTTGAATATAAAATAGGGTAAAAAAAATCTGCCAGCCATCAAATAAAGAATTTTTATCCGCATTCATAAAATATCGATTAGGAATTTTACTGAACAGATTTCAGTTAGCTGTGGAATAAAAGCATTCAATGCTGATTCTTATCCATTAAATTGAAGTCCCTAGATTGACCAAGAGCCGCAATTGGTTGTTCTTGTTTGTCCAAATATGGCGGTTAGACATTTGTCAATTTGTGCTAGTTATATTACATTATCAAAATTTAATTGTAGTATTTTAGTATTTTTAATGTTGGCAATAGAGATTTGTCTGTACAATGACAGCTGATTGTAGTATTCATCAACATCTAGGCTTTACATTAAAAACATTAAGGATAATCCCAATTTTTGGTGTGGGGATTAGAGTGGTCTCAATTTTTTACATGAGGATTAGAGCAATTCCGACTTATGTCAAATTTAGCATAATTTGTAGTAGCATTTATCTAGGGATTAGAGTAATCCTAATTTTTAATCTTGATAGTGACATACTCTTTGGCGTTTTTTCTTTTTTTTATATAAATAAACAAAAAAAAACTAAGTAGTATATTAAGAAGTAGACTGTCAGCAAAATAATATTTTTTGAAACTATTATGACTCATTTTAACGTTTGATCTTTCAGAATAATAATGTCAGATGAAAAGAACACTAAGTATTCAATTTCAGTTGGTAAATGAACAATATCCTAATAGGGAGAAGTGTAGTTGTTCTATCATCAAACCTCCATGTTCTCCAGATTTAAACTCATTGGATTTTTAGAATTATTTATTCTACTGGAGTTGAACATTTACATTTATTTCATTTGATATTCTTTTAAATGGAGAGAGAAAAATTTAATTTTTATTTTTTTCGTCAGATACAAAAATATAACTGAGTACACTTTTCCGACTATCGAAGACATTTACTTTTGGTTGCAAGTACAAGTAATTTCTAATGTAACTTTTTTCTAACGTAAATATGATTGTTAAAAACTACTTTGAGTGCGTTTTTGTTTAAATTTGATTAATTTATTTATGGAAAACTACTCTTCTACTAAAATGAACGATATTTCTGTACACTATGGCCTATTTTATTTCTTTTGTACGAAAACTTACAAAAAAAAGTAGATCAAGCCATCTAAAACAAATATTTAAATTACCATATTGGGAAAAGGAAATTCTGCAAGAAATTCTACCTGTTAGGGGTGGTTACTTCTACCCATTACAAACAAAGGGTAGATCAAGAACTGATCCAGTATGTGCTTCTTTGATATTAAGAAAATTATACCTAATTTTATTACTGTAACTTTCTCCATTATAAGGAAAAAATAAAAACTAATTTTTTCCCCATTTTTGAAGAATTCGTGTCTTCGCCACCATAATTTTCAAAAAGGAATCACCTCTTTAATATTTTCCCACTTATTTATTTACACCCTGTATGACAAATAATGACAAATATAATTTTTAAAGACATATTTTTACAAATTTCTTGTCTAGAATATGATATTTATCAATATATTAAAATTCCCCGATCTGTATCACTTTCTTTTAGATTATAGATAATTATATTNTATAAACGTGCGATCGGTAACGATTCGTTTACGAAATACAGAGTGTCGAAGTTATATCTCATTTATTAAACATCTTTTAAGATGTAGATAATGACTTAATTGATTAAGGGCTGAGTAACACTATTCGTGCCAAAAATAATTCTCATATAAGAGTTTTTATTAATACATTTTTTACTTAAATACAATTATGAAAAATTCAAAGAAAAGCATTGATGTAGGAATTCTTAGTTTTCTGAAGAATCCACTTTAGAAAATAAAAAATATATTAATTTTTTGTGAGATTTAAGGCATTTGTAAATAAAAATTCTATATTTTTAAGTGAAAGCAGATGTTTCCCATCTTGAATCAGTAAATCAATACTTCAAAAAATCCAAGTAATTTATTTAGCTGTGTTTGCGAATAATCAGCTTTTATACGATATAAATGGGCATATTCGTTAAGCACATATTCATTAACAAATATTCGTAGAATTCACAAATATTTGTCTACATGAGAATTAACAAATCAGAATCATTGATCTGACTTCATGAGCAAATAATGATTTCTGTAACGAATTTACGTGATACGTAAAGACGTTCTATAAATATTGTCGTTTACTAATGAATATTCGTAAAATTCACTAATAGATGAATATTCTTCAATAAAAGTGTGTGAATATTTACTAAAGTAACATAAAATGCTGTTACATACCTATCACTAAAAATGTTTAGAGAAATGATTACTTGAAAAAACAACTAGATTTATTATTCGGGTCTATTAATTTCCAGGAGATATTTGTGAGGAATTTCTACGAATATTCATTAGTGAAAGCTCATATCCGCTTGAGCAGTATGTCCACATATAATGCCAAAAACTGATTATTCGCAAACGAAACTAAATACATTATTTAGTTCTTTTATGTTAATTTATTGATTCAAGATGGAAAACAGTATTCAGCAAAGAATTTTTCAAAATTATGCACATATCCTTACACCAGGGCTTCAGTTAAAATATATCAGCTCTAATTCCATTAGCAAAATTTGGCGTCCAACATTTATGTAAATTTGGGTCACTTATTAATTCTAATAATTTACAATATCACTGTATTGGTTAAATGGTTCTAAGCCTGAATTTTTTTTTTCAGAAATAGAAATTATTTATATTGGTTACCTATGCCATACTTGTCCACTCGACAGCTCGACGTTAGCAGATGACAGTATCTTGTGTGAATACATTTTCCCTTTAAATATTCCCTTTAAAAAATTAACACATTTTCTACATCTTGCCTCAAAAAAAAAAGAAAAGTCTCATAATCTCTTCTTCTATGCTTGTACGGAGGATTGGCACCCTCTGTGCAGGTATGGTAGGGTGGAAAAATGTTGGCTTGGGTCAATGTGAGAGATTGGCACCTGTTGACATTTGACCACCCCCCTAATTAATGAGGTTTTCCATTTTTCCCTCATTCCTGCACAGAATGGTGGTTAGGGCCTACTAACATAAGTCGTTCCTGGGCGCAAATGCGGCCTGCCTAATAATAATATGCCGCCTCCTCTCCCGCACAAGTCTCCGACTTATGGGCTAGTTAGAATGAGGAGGAGAGATATTATTATTATATTCTATTGTCACAAAAAAAATTATTACAAAAACACCATGTATAACATGCAATATAAATATAAATTTCGTTTGTATCTTAATATATTTATTTGTTTTGTAAATTTTGTTTCATATAAAAAAATTAAAAAACTAAATTTCTTTTAAAATGAAGGAAAAAATAAAGCTATTAACAAAAATATTCTGCATAGTGGCATTCCCTAATACTCGTAAATTATGCAAACTATTATGATATTACTCATGTCTGTTAGGTTTACATAGGCGCCCATCTCCCTGGCGTAAAAATAAAAATACACATGGGAGTTTAGTTATCAAATGAACTTCGGATATTATTTTATACATGCCTTTCATCGTCGTGTCTATTTTAAGTCTTTCCGGGAAATTATTTTATATTCATTTTAGGGTGTAACATTTCAAACAAACACTATTAATAATAAACATGCATCAGCTAAACATGTCAATTCTCGGAGTGAATTTGAAGCATGAGAGACAATTTGCTGAAAGACGGAAAAGTAAATAAGAACCGAGAAGAGTTATGGAGTGCTATATTTAACGAAATTTGAACTTTAGGCAATTCACATTCGGTGACAAATACTGATCCTAATTCGAATACATGTTTTGTCATTTAAATATTAAAGTGGAGAACTCAATTTATTAACAATTTTCCAACTGAAAAATATGAGTGTCGTCCAAAATATTCATTTACGATCAAAAAATCAAATTAATTATTTGAAATCACACCTTGCTTGCAGTTCTACAATAAATGCATATGTTTCTAATAAGCTTTCTTGCAAACCGATAAACTGAAAACTAAAATAAATGTAATAAAATGAATTGGTGATATATTCGTCCATTTTCGATTCGCAGAATTAACATCGACCATTTGTTTTTTTCCCGTCTAATGCCCGCATGTTGTCAAATCATATCAGGTGGAATGTTATTATGCAAATCACCTAAGCTATACAGGGTGTCCCACCGGGAACTGCGTCGATCGATATCTAGGAAAGTACTGCTCCGAAAAATTTGAAAATTTGGCAACATGGCAATCTACCTGGGGCGAACACAAATTAAAATAATCCTCATTAGTACAATTTAAACGATCCCCAGGCATTTTTAAATAAATTTTCAGCAGAAATTACTTAAATACAACAATAATTTGACAACTAACTTGACAAACGTTAAGTTATTTCAATTGTTTTTGGAGTGTTCCTGGTCATGGCCAATTTGACAACAGGTGTGATACGAGAAAAACTGTCCAAAAAGTAGAAAATTGCAAACATCTCTAAAAGTAGTAACGACAACCCTAACAATTCTTATATGGCTTGAAAGAAAATTTCAATCTGCATACGATAGAGCGTTCCATTTAAGTTAACAAAGTTATAGCTGTTTGAAATTATCAAAATGTAACAGCAAAAATGAAACACCTAGTATTAAATATTTTAATTTGTTGGTACACCATAATTTAGTGTTACCTATGCCCTTTACAGGTACCAAAATTCCACTTGATATCTCGCTCCTGGAAAGAGTTAACTAGCATTTCCGCGGACCCTTGCATCTGTCAAATTTTTTCTTTAAATATTAATATCTCAAATTCTATAACTCTTAAGTATAGGAAATATTTAATAAAGTGACCCTCAAATTTCACGTAGAATCCGAAAATGCAATAATATATAGGGTGTCCCACTTAAAATAACGAAGTTTGTGTCGACTTCCGGTGTAACCGGAACAGGGATATCGCCATGTTGCCAAATTTTCAAATTTTTCGAGCAGTACTTCCGATATATCGATCGACGCAGTTCCAGCATTAACAAACTGAATACAACAAAATATTTCAAGTTTATCAGACTAGTCTTTTTTTCATTTATTTTTTATTATATGCATTTTATAGAACAGGAAATAATATTTTAAAAATTAAATTGGTTTTTACTTAAAATTAATTACATATGCCTATTTACAAACCAATCGTTAATAAATCGTGCAAAAAATATTAATTTAAAAAAAAACACTCAAATTTTTATAAAAATATGGTGTAGACTTGTTGAAGTACAGTTGAAAAAATTATAAGAAGACTATTTATTTAAAAAAAAATGATTTCGAATTAGTATTCTAACAATACACCCATCCCAATACAACGATATTATCCCTATGAAACTGATCCCTTCATAAAGTTACACTCTGTATAACAACGTATAGAAAGATATTGGATTTACCACGTACCAATAGTAACAAACATTCCTCCATAACCTTGGAAGAGTTCATTCATTTTAATAAAAATTCGATACAGCAGTTCTCAAGTTAAAGTAGTTATGTCGGCCATTTCTTTTAATATCTCTTTATTCCATATAGCAGAAAAACGGGAAAATTATCTTTCAATAAAATGTATGTGATCTCATAACTGATAAATCGAAAAAACAGACAAAAATACATCAAATGAATATGAAATTGTTACTGAACCCTACGAGAGATATTGCAAGTGTACAGATAAAGATACTAATACGAAACGTGGTAAGTTCTCATGAATATAATTTTTCTAAAATTATATGATAAACTGATAGATAGTTCTGTATTCAATACTCTATTAAAAAATATGCGCGTGTAGTATGTTCTTACATTCTCCTTTACAGCGATGATTATACAGCATTTGATTACACTACAATATTATTAAGTGATTTTTGTAAGTTATAAACTAACAAATGATAGTTTCAAGGACACAAACCCGACGCACGATTCCTGACCCATACCAACATCAGCTGGTTTCCATATGGGCAATGACTTCACAGACATAACACTGGGGATTAGCATATAAAAAAAATTAATTAATGAATTCAAATTATTCTTAATTTTACAGGTGATATGTATAAATGAGTAACCTACTTTTATAACATTGTCTATAATTACTGTATGCTATTGGAATTAAATTCAATTAAAATTTAGAGACCTTAGACAACCATTAACAGACAGTCTTCTATTTAGCTAGGTGTTTTTGAAACTACATACTATATGCTATTCATAATAATTTATTTCTTTAAATATTTAGTTGTTCTTTTCTGTTTGATCTGGATTAGGTTAAGGAGTACAATAGAAAAACAACTATTACACTTTGTCAACGTTTCGTCTTTTTTATTACCCTTTAGAACTCCATGTCTTGGGTTTTATAAGTAAAGCAGTTGTTATAGTTGTACAAAGATAAGGACACTTAGAAATAAAAATTGAGAATATTAATCATTTCGATTTTAAGGACGTAGAATAGTATTCTAATCTCGCCTTCAAAACTGATAAGATTAATATTCTCAATTTGTACGTCTAAATGTCCTTATGTGCAATTTTTTTACTTATAAAATGCAACAAACAAAATGCTAAAGATGTCATATAAAAATGACGAAACGTCAACAAAGTGTAATAGTGTTTTTTTTGTTATCCTTCGTGACCTAATCCAGATCAAAGCGTTTTTCTTGCTTACTTACGTATTAACTTTATCTGCATTCTGCCAAGTTTGTCACTATGTCCTCTATTTACGATATCCGGAATACCTTTAAACCCAAAAATATTTGAATTAACGAAAAAGTGTTAAATATATGAAGCTACTGTTTAACTTCTGCAGCAAAATACAGTTGTATTTTCAGATTGACTGAGTTTTTTATTATTAGATGACTTCAGTACGTAGAAATACCTTTTGAACTATACAAATTATACGGAAGTATATGTACGAATATATCAACGTCTTGCATGTTAACTTTTAGATACAATTTTTTTTGCATTCTATTCGTATTCCAGAATATGTAAATGTAATTCAGAAAAGAAGTCTAATAAATTAATAGGTACCTAGTGATAATAACAAAATAAACAAGGGAACACTGATAGAAAATCGTCAGCTGCTGACGAGGTAATTTTTTTTTTTAATGATACAATTAACCAGCTATTAAAGTCATCGACAATTTAACAATTATCTGGTAAATGATAATTTATGTCTAAGAAATAGCTAACAATTAACAATTAAAAACAGGGTCATTCATTTGTGCGAACTAGTTATTAGATACCAGAGATGCTACTCAACCACATGTTTTGTCGTCTGACAAAGCTTATGACGTGATTGATAATGAAAATTTAATGTTCCTCATTTGGTTTATTAGTACACATTTGCTTGAATATTTTATTCTCTCGAATCTGTCATTACACCTACAAAATAATATCTATATTTTAAGCACATTGCGTTTATCAATAGTACCAATACAAATATAATATTGGTTTTAAAATTATATGATATTTAATATATTATTGTATACAAGGTTTGTGTAATCGACCAAACATCACTAATAGGTTTTACGATAAAATTTAACTCGGTATAGTTTTTTAAATTATTAAATTAATTTCCAGGCAAATCTCGGAAACTCGTTAATTTGCTTCTAATTTAAAATGGAAAGTACTAATGCAGATCTTCATGATTAGGTATAATCCAAGAAAAAAGCACCAGTAGCTCAAAAGTAAATGTCGCACAACTGTGTCCAGTCCATCGTCTTAAATTTACGTCACTGTCTTCTCTTCATATAGTTTTTATAAATGTACATCATTTGGTTTTTATAAATATACATCATTTGGGACTATATATATTTATTATTTACTAAAAATGAATCATTACTATTTTCTAATGAATACGAAAATTTATTTCTTACAGCTCTACCGTTTAAACTTAAAGTATGTTGACAGAATTAAGAAGTAATAGATCTACTAACTGTAGATTTCTTGTCTTTTCAAACTACAAATTGGTGTAGTGTTCAAGCAATTATTATAGTTTATAGATTAACTGTAAACGGTCAAAACGAATAAACGAATAAAATATTTATATTTTTTCTACATTTACATATATTTTTTTTAATCCCCACAAAAATAATTTTACAATGTATAGTCAAACATATATGTGCGCAAACATACAATATACTTACAAGAACGTAATTACAAATTATACAATAATAGACAACTACTGATGAGTGCAACAGTAACACCGTCAAAAGATCCTTATCTAAATAATATTCATAATATTCATCTAAGGTATAATAACATTTACTTCAGTTGGTGTCCCTCCCGGGTTCCAGCAGTAACCACCAGCAATGTATCGTCAGCAAAAACAGTTAAAACGCTTGCATTTATATGAAGGGGTAAGTCGTTTACAAATAACAGAAAAATTAGAAGCCCCAACACGGAACCCTGCGGTACCCCTTTATCTACATCGTATATCTCAGACCTTACATGCTTAAATTTAACGAACATTTTCCTATATGAAAGATAATTAATCGACAACCCACTCCAGGAAGATCCCCCGAAATCCCAAGTTGTACAGTTTACTTTCAATAAATTTGATATTCAGACAATCAAAGGCAAATGACAGATCGAAGAAAAGTCCCGCTACCTATTTACCTACATCTAGCTGTAAATAAATTGTATGTAATGTAATTTGAAACATATAGAGCATATACATACCCAAGATTGTTAGGAATATTTATGAAGTGAATATTCTTATAACATTAATCCTATTCTCTACAGGAAAATATTTTCGGGAAATTACAGGTGCCACAAGTGGTTGTATGCTTATTATGAGGCATAAGTCTCATTTGTAATGAATAACATTAAAAAATAAAAGTTGTAGTGGTTTCAAAGAATACAAATAAATCCAATAATAAATTTCTGCTCATTTGTGACTGAAAATTCCAAATATTCATGGAAAAGCCCAGCAATGGACGTCAACAATATTATGAAAAAATTTATTTGGACTGAATAAAGATTTAATTTTACGTAATTTAAGGAACTGAATACTTGTTAAGTCTTCTTGGCCTTCCAAGTACGAAAATCTCTAGAAAAACAATAATATCGAAATTTACACTGAACGAAGTTTATTTGTACAATCCAAGTCTTATTCCAATGTATTTTGGCGCGCTACAAACCGATTCTGACACTGGTTAAACCTCTTAACTCCTTTCTATATAAGTATTATGAAAGAAAAATCAGAAGTAATTTAAGCTCCACTTTGATCATTTATAGTTCTGTAATCTTGAATGGAAAAATTATTATGTTCGGTTTATATTATTGTCTGTTTCTCTTTCAGTAGTAACCAACAGAAGTCTGCCATCATATTAACATTCCATCTGCCCTGGTATCCGACTTCAATTTCTTTCAGGGCTTCCAAAAATTGCGGTCGAATTTTTGACTGCGGAATTATATGTATAGTCGAAGATTGGTAGAACCAAAAATGAAATCAATTTTTTAAAGGGATCGAGAAAAGGAGTTTGGAAAGTTCTTCAATAAAGGTGACGATTCTTTGGTGAATTGTACAGATGATCATGGTTTGATTAATGAATTGATCTCTAACATTTACAGATCTGAGGTACTGCTACACAATGAAAATAACGCCTGTATTCCCATTACACAATCAGCTACATTAAAAAACGGAAGACGAGGAAGATTAACTAGTGTTCATCGTACTAAAATATTGAAGAATAAGCTTTTATCGTGTCTAAATGAATATTTTCTGAACCATTACTCGGATTTTCCAAGATTTTTCGGGATTTTCCGCTATTACTAGCGATTTACTCAAATTCCTTGGATGCTGGTGTAAAACTATCGACAAAATACATATAGATACTCGTACAAATAAAAGATATAATTGTGAGCTGCATCTAGTGGCCAAAAATATTAACTTACAAAGAGGCCAAAAAATGGCAGAAAACGACTTATATTGCAGGTACTATGAAAGCATGATCAGTGTTGCCTTTCTGAGGCTGAAAACAAAGTTATTTTAAGTGATGATTTGCCAGAAATAACTATTATATGAGCCCACTGTTTTGATTTCGTGTGCCTGTGTGAAAGTGTATTTTTCAAGAGTAAAACGGCGATATTCTTTGATCACTTGATTCAGGTTTACGGTACTGATAGACGGAATGCAGAACCCTTTTGCTTTTGCAGTATTGGACTGTTAAAAAAACTCAGACTTTCAGATTAGAATGATTATTAAAATTATTATAAAGCTTGATGCGCACCACTTCGCCAACGAAGGTTCAAATGACTACCTTTGTCGCTTGCGTTATTTTGATTTTGGCGCGTTTCATTCGCAAACGGTTAATTGATTCCAGAGTACCCTCGTATGTGCACTCTAGTTTCCTTAACGTACCTAACCGTCCGAGATTTCCGCGATGCCCGAGATATATATTTACGTATCAAAATAAATTCATAGGACGAAGACAAATTACACAACTAATCAAAATGGCGTAAGATCACAACAATGCATTAATAATAAATTCATCTCTTTTCAAGGTGGCACCAGTTCATCCGAATGATCTGTCTTATTTCTCCTCCGTCAGCAAATCATTTCTCAGGCATCAGCGTGTCTGTTCAACGTAGTTGTAGTTAGACTAGGCATAACGGATATGTGTGTATAAGAAGTCGTGTCAAACATTATTTATTTCTTCTGACAGCTATCTGAAAACACGGTTTAATCAACACCAACGGAATATAACATGACAGTAAATAATTTCTAAAATTAATTTAGATCTAGTCAAAATTGATATGTAGTGAAACCGTCTGTTTACTTTTAACATTTTTATGAACAAGTATCGGGATTTTATGAATTTAAAAAAATAAAGAAGGATCCGCTGTTTGATTATGCTACTGGATGTGTGATTACTTTAGGAAGTGTATATTTATTTTCCAGACATATTTTAATAATGGAACATAAGTTATTTTGAAATTTATGAAAACTTGATAAACTGAAAAATATGTTAATGACGATGATTTAATTTTACATAACTTACACAAACAATGAAAATTCATTAGCGTTATAATTTCAGAGCAGAAGCTTTTTCAGGATTTTGTAAATATACCTACCTATCTACTTCAGAATTTTTTTATACACAAAAATTGATTTTAAGTTGCATCTACAGCAATGCTATCAAAATTACAGATATTTTCCAGAAATTCCTCAACTAAATTATGTATATATTGGTCAATAGGGAAAACAGCAAATACGTTTACGGGATGTACGGAAATAAAAAGTCTAAAATATTCCAGAGGGCTATTCTTCTAACTATTGTGTGAAATAGGTTCATATTAACATATAGCAATAATGTATCTTTTCTAAAATACAGAGCACTCTGATTTTATTTTAACATTAGAAACATTTATGGAATAAAAAACAGAAAAATATAATGTGTATATAGTATACAGGGTGTCACATTTTATCGATCACCCCGAATAACTTTGTAGGATTACCTCCAATTGAAAAATGACCTTGGTTTTGAACCAGAGGTCAAACTTAGGGGTTATTTGGAGGTCAACTTCATAATTTCAAATAGAAACCCCATTTGTTTTATCCAGAAATGGAAAGAGCAGGAAACTGTACGTTCGATGTATAGACCTGGGATCAGGATCAGATTCCTTTGTTTTGTGAAATGTTTCAAGCGTGTTTCTCCCAATCCAATTAAAATTTTTATTATGATTTAAATCTATTTGGAAGCTTTAAAACAGATCATAGCATATATAATATATGAATGCCAGGTCTGATACACTTCATACAAAAATATTTGGCCCCTATTCACGTTTTGAATTAAATTAAAAAGATATCCAAAAATATTCCAAGCATATAATAACAAGTACCATTGCAAATGAGAAAACTATAATTAGAATAATAATTATGAAAAAAAGTCATAATCTGGTATATAAGACCAATAAGTCGTCCATAGAATAAAAAGTTGGTCATCTGCTGAGCTAAAATAGATGTAATATGAAATTTCGTAAAAGTATCGTAAACAATTTTTTCTACAAAACTGTTAAAAGTGGGTTTTTTAATTGACATTTTTAACATCAAAAATTACAGTTAAAAAGCCCACTTTTAACAGTTTTGTAGAAAAAAATAGTGTATGATATACGTGTTAAAAGTGATTTTATTTTGTTCGTGAAGTTAAAAAACTCGCTACGCTCGTTTTTTAATCATCTTCACTCACAAAATAAAATCTTACTTTTAACACGTATATCATAAATAGCTATTTCTTCATTTAAATTATTACTACCTGGGTGAAAGACCAATACAGCGCCCAAAAAAAAGTTAGCTTTGGCATCATAAAAACTGGGGGATATTAAAAATATTACTTTATAAGGAAGATCTGATGTCTAGATACTAAATTTTATTTATACATCTCCTAAAAAATTAGTTAGGGGCAAGAACTAGAAAATGCTTTTTATATTTTATTCTTCATATTTCAAGAATAAGTTGGAATATTTTATTTCATGAAACGTTTAACAAAATATTTAACAAAAAATTTGCGAATCAAAACAAAAATAGTAAATTAATTTTCATAATGGGCCAATTTGGGTTTTGACTTCATTTGACAGTTACAAGAAAACTAAAGGCAACATTATCATTTCGTAACTTTTTTGTAATTCAACAAATTTTCTCTTACCGTTTCTGAGATTTCCTGGTATTTTCTTGTGAGCATGGGAGTATATAATTTTTTGTCAAGATAAAGTATGGGATTTTCTCAGACGATATTGACTTATCTGCTTAGTTTTCGCACACCCTGTATATGGATATGTTAAACAATTTGAATGTATTTACATTGTCTTAACATGTTAAACGAACTGGCTGTTGGTAAACAAACTCTTCATCCAGTTGTTGAGTTTCCTCACGGATTGTCAAAAAACCTTTTTGATTTATTGTATTTGAACTTTTACGTGTGTACAGCCCTTATCAAAATTTGATAAACAATTGTATTTCATAAGAATGCTAGTTCCTTCCTCTCATTCTTTCTTAGAGTCAAACGTCTTTAGACAAGGTATTTGTTTACCTTTTCTAATTTATTATTGCATGTATGTGCTTTTGATTAGCATTGCGCCTCTAAAATTTTAAAAGTTAAACTTCGTAGCTTTCATCGTTTCTTGAAAACAATGCGTTTACGGTTGATAAGTATTGTACTGTTTTGGTCTTCATTGTGAAATTCCTAAATTAGAATCTAGAAGTTGTGTTTATGTACAAATTTTAATAAGAAAAATATTTTTTTCTGTTACTTTTTATAGGTAGTTAAATGCATGCGAAAAACAATGTACATTGAATAAAATATGTTACAAATATTATTTAAAATCATCAAAAAAAAAAATAATAAAAATAGAATAAAAATTTTAAATCATAAAATAAAACAGAATAAAATCCTACAGAACACAGGGTAATGAGAAAGAAATTATTGTGTGGAAAGTAAATACTGTTTAAATTTTTTCCGGAATCTATTTACAGACATATTTAAGAGTCATTTAAGTTGTTATACATTATATACTTATAGCATTGAATCAGTAAGATCTCTGAAACAAAGCTGTATGAAATCTTGGTAACTGAAGAAAATGGACATGACTTAGATTAAGATTATGTCTGTCACTACGATAAGAAAGTTTATTCCGTAAATAAGGCGGCAAATTGTTTTTGAGCATTTTTTTCACAAAATTAACCATATGATATTTATACAAATTGCTAATCTTAAGCCAACCGAGTTCATTATATCTTTGAGTAACATGATCATATTTTTTCGTACCATAAACAAATCTGCAGCAGGCATTGAAAACTTTTTGTAATCGATTTTGGGTAAATTTGTCTGAACAGGAAAAATAAACTACTAATAAAACAATAATTAATATTAGGAATTACTATAGATTCACACATTTTTTTACGTAATTTATAATTAAGTAAATATCTATTCATATACAACCATTTTAATGCTGCATAACATTTCTGTATCAACAAAAAGACGTTTTTAAAAACCTCAAATCTGTGTCAAATATAAGCCCAATGTTTTTGATATGGGACATATCCAATGACCTTCCCTCAATGTGCAAATTTAACCTACGTGTAATTTCCTGCCGCTTGGTTTTAGAAGAGAATAACATAAGAATAACAAAATGGTGACAGGAAAATGTAAAAAATTACATTTTTGTCACTTGCGAAAAAATTATTATAAAGTTTATTAAACAAACCCTTACGTCAACATAATCAGTTAAGAATTATTTTTTTTTAAATAGGTATATGTATATTTTATTTCGTGAAAGTATTAAGCTAATTCAAACAAATTAAAAAATTGTTGGGAATTTGTGAATAATTCCTATTTTTATTTGCTTTACTCTCTCTTTAAAGTAGCAAGTAAGCAAGTAAAACTCCCTTCTTTAGGATCACTTGATTTTTTCTTTTTTTTTCAATGTTATAAAAGAAATACCAGTCAGATCTAAAAAAAGATATGTGTTTACTAAATATAAACAATGTATTAACTGTGAACAACAACAATATAAATTGTATTAATAATAACATAGATATTAACCGATCAGCAAATATCCATGCAATATTATTATCCTTCGCTAGTATTGCCAACAAATTTTTGTAACTCTGTTCAGAAAAACACCTTCAGCCTTTTCCTTTTCTTACATTTAGTCAAAAAGTTAATGTAAATGACGACATTAGTAAATAAAACAACTAGTTTTGTACTATTTTGTTAAAACATTTTACACGTGGACTATAAATTGATATATGGAAATACATTTGTTTTTCTTTAAGAGTGTAAAGTTTAGAAACAATATATTTCGATAATTTTCAAATTAGTTGAAATACAGTCAATTGGTAGCGGGAGAGTCAAGTCAAGTGAAAGCAAATCGTAGACTATGATAAAAAGTCAGTTCAAATAAAGAATTGATTTCTAAAAGCATCAAGTTACTTGACTTGATGAATTTCTGATGGCTTATCAATTTTTCCGTTTATTACGGAGCTGTGGAAAATAGTATCTATAATTAACATTTATAATGAATCAAAGCTAAATTTGCTATCTGTTGAATAGTTTCCTTATTTCGCTAATTATTATTTGTCCAGATTATTACTTTCTCGCACTAGTATTTAGGTAGTTAATTATGCAATTGACAACGCGTAAAGTACACTTTTTTGCGTGTTACAATAATTCTTCTACGATCGTATGTTAATAGCTGTTTCAGTAAGAAAATAATTAATTTTGTCTGTCAACGTCAATGTTAAAATATTTAATAAAAAGCGCAAAAGGGTAAGGTAAAAATACAACTCAGATTAATCTAGTCATATTGTCCATACTTTTGATGTCGTTTCAAAATTTAATTTATTCTAAAGGATTTGTATACAGGATGTTTCATAATAGTATGTCTTTATACAGGGGGGTGAATCTGCGCATGATTTTAGTAAAATTCAGATAAACATATGTCCGTAAATGCATCGTTACCATGGTACAGGGTGTTAAAGGTTCAATAATTTTTCTGTTTTTTTTTGTATCTCCTACAGTTTTTGCGATATGTAGCTCAAATTTGGAACGTAGGCTAACTTAGATTACTTGCATCATTAGCCCTTCCTAACAGTTGTCACGATATACAGGGTGATACTTTTTCTGGGGTCGGGCCTCCTTTCAGCCCCTCAAACTTATCTTCCGATACGCTATTGGTCTTTTCTGCAATTCCTTGTTCAATTTGAAAACTATTTTGTCTCTTGCAATTTTTTCGTACCTGTGGTCTAGATTAAAAACCGGATTTCAAAATCATTTACTTCTGTAGTAGGTTCTGACTGACGGATAATAATTACTTTGTTTTATTAATTTTGCCAGTTAGTCTTTCAAACCGGAACTTGTGTCTGCGTTTGGTTGTTGAAATATCTATAATACAGGGTGTAAGAAGTTTGGCTGCCATAACTTCATCATGAAATAGAGTAATCAAAAATGAACAAAAAAGTTGTATATCACAGAGGCGTAAGATTAACAATTTTCAAAATACAGCGAGTATTAATATTGGGGAGTTTCATCACAACGTGACAACAGAGCTTAACCTGCTGATGCACACCACGTATGCACACGGCAGACTTCCTACATAAAAATTTGAACACAATTATTTTCCAGTTTTTAAATAAATAAAATAAAATGTATCGATTTTGTAGTATGAAGATACTTAGCTTAAAAATTTTAGATCGAATTTTAGTAATTATGAATCTCTTAAAACAGGAACTTAACTTTTAATCAAATTATGTATTTATCTGAAAAATATGTAATTAAAGTACCCAAAGATTCACGTCCTTCAAATAATCATACGTATTAAAAATAATTTAGGTACTTACAAAAAAGCAAAATTCAGTAATTTTTAAACGCACAAGTAGAAAACAAACTACAACATATGCTCAAAATGTCCACCACCATTTTCGATGCACGCACGACAACTCCGAATCCAATTTTCGCGCATTCACTGGAAAACACCTCAAGAAAAGGAAATAGTGGTACGCAAAAAACACTCCGACACCGTCGAATCCAGATATCAACTGAATTGCGTATTGGTGGTTGCTGGACACCTTAATAAACCTCCGCACCGTTGTCACATTGCTCGATATGAATTTTATCGAATTTTAAATTTATTACAATGCAATTTATTTCTTAGAATTAAGCATAAAGAAGTTTAAAAAAGTGATAAACATTATATTTTTATGGTATTCTATGCACGCAGTTATGTCAATATTCCATAATTAATCGAACTTTTGAATATCAAGTTGGGGATTTTGATTTTTTTTTTTTCGGAAATGGTTGAGTTTAGGACCCATGTCATATAAGGTTTTTTTGTTTATTTTAATGTATTCTATCGTCTGTTAAAATTAAGGCAGTCAAACTTCTAACAATCTGTATATTATTACTGTTACCTCCTTTTAAAACAAAAATGGTAAATTTTACTAAGGCTGATTGTGAGTTGGCAGATATCCATTTCATGTATGGTTTTACTGATGGAGCGCTTCCCAAACAGAGTTACACTGTACAGGCGAATATTTTCAGACACAGAAGATTGAGGGAAACTGATACTTTTATTGAAAATAAAAGGTACTACTCGGACTGTAAGAACTGCAGATATTGAAGAAGTTTTGAATTGTATTAATGAGTACCAGAAAAATTGGAAACCAGTTTAACATCTCACACATTCTAATTTGGAGGTTTCTTCACGAGTTTTTATTGTACCCTGTATTCAATTCAATGCGTTCAAGCTTTACTTCCCAGAGACCTTCAATTTCTGCAGATGGTTCTTACAGAAAATTACACTCAATCTCCTGTTTGATAGTGAAATATTGTTTACGGATGAAGCTAGTTTTTCAATAAATGCTATTAGAAATTTTCACAATAATCATTATTGGGCCGAAGAAAATCCATCCCCATTTAATTGAAGAATCTCACCATCAAGAACAATTTTTACTAAACGTGTGGATTGGAATTACTGACGATTACTTGATTGGACAATTTTTTCTCCCACAGACTAAATGTCCACAATTATGGCAGATTCCTAAAGGAGGAGTTGCCGTTATTGCTAGACGATGTGCCACTTTTAATTAGAAACAGGATGTGGTTTAAGTATGCAAGGGCAAAAGCATGTATTCTTGTAGGTAGAGGGCATTTTCAGCAACTTATTTAACGGTTTTTTTATACATAACGCAAGATATACATACGTAACACACAATTAAAAACTTTTTATTATAGTTGTTAATTTGTTATTTATTCTTAACGAAATAGTAACTACTTTCTAAAACATCAACCGATGATTTATGAAATTTGTTAATTAGCCCTATTTATTTTTTGTTAGCCTGTATCAATAAGTAATTAAAAAGTAGTTAATATTTAACTCAAATAATAATTATCGAAGTAGGCAGAAGTAGTTTTTGAAAATCGAAAGTTAAAATTAATAAAGCGAAATAATTATTATGTCAGAACCTACTAGAGGATTTTGAAATCCGACAATTTAGCGAATTACAGGAAGTCATTTTTTATTTATTTGCTCGAAAACGGCCCAAGATACGAAAAAATTGCAAGACAAAAAGGTTTCTAAATTGAACAGGGAATTAAACCCTTGTTCTAGAGAAGACCAGTGGCGTAACGGAAGAAAATTTGGGGAGCTGAAAGAAGGCCCGACACCAGAAAACGTATTACCCTGTAGATCGTGACAACTATAAGGCAGGGCTAATGACGCACGTAATTTGAGTTACCCTACGTTTCAAATTTGAGCTACATATCTCAAAAACTGTAGGAGATACAAAGAAAAACAGAATAGTTATTGAAACTTTAACGCCCTGTATCATGGTAACGAAGCATTTATGTTACGTAACATATGTTTATATGAACTTTTTTATTTAAATTCATGCGTAGATTCACCCTCCTGTATAAAGACATACTATTATGAAACATCTTGTATAATTCTGTTCTATTAATGTTTATCAATTCCATTTGTAAGGTGACCACTTCAAAAAACAATCCTAAAATAAAGTGCAAAAATGGTCTATCCTGGCTATATTTACGTGTTCTTTGTCAAATGTGATGTTAGAACAACAAAAATACAATAAATTTCTTTCACAGGTTGTATTATGCATGATTTCCATATGTCAGGTATGTGTTTTTCAGTTAATAATAATATTATTTTTAACTTTAATATATTAGTTACTACTATCTATTTAGATATTGCTGGTATTCAGTTCATGTCGGGGCATGTAGTCTGTAGAGTAGTTGTTTCCTTTAATATAATCAAATCTGGTTTATCAGGTTAAATATCTTTTGCATACCCAGATATTTGGTATCGGAGCACATTGTTTGATTTTATTTCATAGGATTTTTAGGAAAAAAATAGATTTTACTTTAATTAGTTCGATATTTCCAAAACAAGGTAAAAATACAAGAGTTAATAATAAAATATACATATATTTTTAATACAGTGACATATAAAAAATTATGCAGGTTAAGAGGATTGTATGTTTCTACACTAGATGTAGAATAAATGGTTTGTAATGGCAATACCGTTTCCGTAGATCGCAAAATACAGTAAGAAATGTACAAATTTAGTAATGTCTATAGAGTTCTCCACAAACATTTTATATCTGTAGCCCGACTGATCGTCGGTAATGTTTTCTTTTGTATAATTTTATTTGTTGGAATACGAGTAATGTAAATAGCCGGTGAAGTCAAAGAAGTCGACGGTTTTGAGAGCTGCCGACTAGATCTTCTTTACAAACATAAAGTCGGATACTCGGATTGATTCAAACGCCGCGCCGTTAGAAACGATAAATATCTGTCCATCCACTTACCGAAGGTGTAGCTGAAAGGCATCTACGAGTTATTAAATTAGACAAAATGGTACGTACGCACCTCTATTTAAAAGCCATTAGGGAAAAGTAATTTGTGCTGTATTTGAATGGACATTAAAACTTTTTATGTCTATGATGGTCAACTTTTAATGAAAAATATAGGAATATCAACTGGTTATACCTACATTTCATTTTATATTGTAGGTGCTGTTGTAAATACTAAAATATTTAATTAATAATTGTTAACAAACATAAGAATAGTTCAAGGTTCCATTTATCTATTCCAATTTTTATTTTGTTAGAGTATCACAAAAAACATTATATGCTGCAACTAGATAGCATAGTTAGTAGCAATAAAAATATACATCGTGTCCCTGAAATCGTTGGAAGTAATCAAATTGTGGAAGCTTCTAGGCGAGCGGTTCACCCCTAAATAAAAGACATGAACCGACTAAATTTTTAAAACAAAAACCTACAGCATGAAACTTTTTTAATTTATAAAGTGTATTTTTCTCATAATTTACATATATCTTATATTTTTCGGCGTGGTCAGTCAATTGTTGTAAACAAAAAAGTTGTAAAAAAAAATTACTCGCCGATTTGAAAACAGTTTTGGACCAAAATAAACACTTTTTGTTCTTTGACAAAAATTCGAAAAATTCTTCGTTTCCGAGATATTTATAATTTAATGTGAAAAAAGTGACGAAATCGGCAAACTTTCGGAATTTTTTTCTCAAAAACTAGTGAACAGATTTTAATTCTAAAAAAAGAATAATAATCGGCAGATTTTCTACTTTAAGATATATATTTTTTGGTATGGGTCAATCATTTTATTGAAGGTCTAACGCGAGTAAAAATAAGTATTTTAATGAAAATTATGATGACACTTCCAATTAAAATTTTCTTTTTACAATATATTGAATTAGATTATATTTACAATAAACATTATCATGATTTTTTTAAATCGATATATGTTAACAGTACAAATGTTCAAAAGATCATTTTTTTTGGTTTTGTAGCCAGAGTAAGGTTTTTGCAAGTAATTAGTAAAATTTAAATATTCGATTTTTGGTTTAATAAATGGCTAAAATTGACTTGAAAGTTATACCAAAACTAAACTAAATAAGCTTTTTAAATCGTAAAATTAACTTAATGATAATAATTGACCTAGCGGTCTCGAAAAATAAAAAAGTTATTGGATAATTTATTGTATAGGATAATTATTTTATTTTTATTTTACAAAAATATTAAGAGCAATAAAAGTATATTAATTCCTTTTTTATTTAATTTTTAAATAATAAGTTTTTCGTTATTTTCGACAAGTTCTTGAGTTGAAATAAGTGTTTCATCATCAATTTCGGATGGAACATTCTGACATTAATCTGAGCACGCATAGACTGCACAGCATTCCAGGTTTGATGTCAAACAGTTACAATTTTCCACTACATGAACAAAAATATTGTTGAAGCATTCTAACGCAGTTTCTCCTTCGAAATAATTAAAATCCAAACAACCATTTTTGATTTTCCATGTGTCAATGGAAAAAGAGTTACAATTTCACTATTTGTAGACTGTTTTTTTACTCGCTTTAGACCTTCAATAAAATAATTGGCCCAAAACAAAAAAATATATCTTAAAGTAGAAGATCTGCCGATTATTATGCCTTTTTAGAATTTAACTCTGTTCAGTAGTTTTTGAGAAAAAAATTCCGAAAATTTGTCGATTTCGTCACTTTTTTCACATTAAAGTGTATCTCGGAAACGAAGCATTTTTCGAATTATTCTCAAAGGTCAAAAGGTGTTTATTTAGGTCAATTTTACAATAAACTGTTTTCAAATCCATTCGGCGAGTAATTTTTTTTACAACTATTTGTTTATAACAATTGACTGACCACGCCGAAAAATATAAAAAAGATATGTAAATTATCAGAAAAATACACTTTATAAAATAAAAAAGTTTCATGATGTAGGTTTTTGTTTTAAAAATTTAGTCGGTTACCTTCATTTAGAAGCATCTTTTTAGAGGTGAACCGGTCGCCTATTCTGCAAGTATATCTCTTAAACGGCCTAGTTTTTGAGGCCGTTAAATTCTTGGAAAAAAATCACATAAACATAAATATTTCAAAATATGTTCGACGAAAAATAACTAACATTTGATTGGATAAGTAGTAAAAGAAAGTAGTAAAGAAGTAAAGATAAAAAAAATCACTGAATATGTGTACAATAATTATATATTAATCAGTGGCGGAAAAATCCGGAAGACATCTTTACTAAGAACCCCAAAATTTCGACATCCCTGAGTATTTTGGAAATTGGATAAGTTCATTTGATTTGCATAGGTATGCATAGGTGATTCACAACGTATCCAAAAAAAATTTGGGAATACAGGCGGTGTGAGAAATGGAGTCAATATTATAAAAGATATTTTTGTAATATCTTCATATTTTCCGAGAAAAAATTAATGAAGTTGTAGTACATTCAACCATTACATAGCTGGACAACTGCAGTCTCTAACGTCATTTACAATACGCGTGGAGAGCCACGTGGCCTCAGCGACTCCGAATACTGAAATTCGATTTTACAAGCGTCGTCGTTGCGATAGTGTTTGCTGTGATGGTGTTTACAATAGTTTTTTAGTAGTTAGTGTCAAAAATAACTTGCGTGTGTAGCAACTCGGAGTTAATGGGTATCGTTTCAAATTATGGTGAAGCAAGACAACATTTGTATTATGGTGAAGCATTCGTGTTATGGTGAAGCAAGACAACATTTGTGTTTACACGTCGGTGGATAAAATTTTGAACAGTTTGTTGTTGTAACATCAAGTATGTCAAATTATTTTATTATTTAAAACCACAAATTAATTTTGTTAATTAATAATAACAATAACGGCTAAAGCAGTTGAATTTGCTGAAAATGGCGATACAAAATTATATTTATTTCTTTCCTTGCAAAAGTTTTTGTCCGTTTTTATCAGTATNGTAGAAACTGAGTAAGAAGGACTCAAATGTGTTTACACGTCGGTGGACAAAATTTTTGAATAGTTGTAACATCAGGTATGTCAAATTATTTTATTATTTAAAACCATAAATTAATTTTATTAATTAATAATAACAATAACGGCTAAAGCAGTTCAATTTGCTGATAATGCTAATATAAAATTTGTCTTTTCTTGCGAAAGTTTTTGTCCGTTTTTATCACTCTGTCGTCATGCCGCTCGCATTGGGCTCGTATTATAGATAAAAAAAATACTTCGAAATAACTTGTCTTGGAAATAAAATGAAAGATATACTTTTTCTTTGAAGTACTACAAATAATCTTATTGAAAATTTCCAAAAGACTCAATGGTGTTCAAAATCTGGTGTATTATGTTATCTCTCGATATTTACGCAACTGATTGAAATAATTGCATGCCAATTCAGTGAATTTTTACATTTACTAGGTTACATCGCCAGCCCAAGTTTCATAAATCTACGTTAAATAAATTTGGAGATAACACCTTGTTCATCTGAAAGCCTTTACAACATAAGTTCATGGGAACTTTTTTCTCCAAAGTTGAACAAGGATCCACCATTTTATTTTGTCTTATCATTACTGGGACACCCTGTAAAGACACTATTATTTTATAATACATCAAGAACAAAAACAAGACTGTCTTACTATTTGAATATATGAGCTGGATAAGAAAAATTACAATTCTTTAGTAAAGTTTTTGAGAAATACTTTTAAAGCATGATTTCTATCTGTCTCTAAAAGGGGCTCTGACTTTAGAGAAGGTTTTACTTAAAAAAAAGTCATATAAAAAAAAAACATAAAACTGAAGTTTGTTCAACCATTTCTAGAACACAATGTATACAAAAAAAGATCAAGAGTTAGTAAAGTGCCTTTTAATAAAAAGCATCGATAACATACTCTGTTTAGCTTTTGACCTTAGAATGTATTTTTTTATAGACATTACGACGGTCTTTGTTGAGATCCGACAACTTTATTCGGTGCTGTACATTGTAAACTTATACGTACCGTTAAATGATTTATCTTAAACATAACGTTTCAAAATAAATATTCTACACATTATAAGAACAAATGGATAAAATGTAAAACTGGAAATAGCATTCCTAAAAATGAAGCACAATGAGAGTTTTGCTAATCTAAACTTATTACTCATGAATAAATAAATGGTCAGTAAAGTTGTCTTCGGCTAATATTCAATATTTTACATGGATTAATGAAGTTAGCTTTGGTTGATGACAATGGGCCTGGATGATCAAAGAAACTTTATTTGGTTAATCCAAAACATTTTCATAAATCCTGTGACTAAATCCAATACTAAGACCGAGATACCGATAACCAAACGAAGACTGAATATCCAAAATCAGGAGCATTTTTAAAATTGATACCTATGGTCATGTTCTTATACCGTTATATTTATCTGGTAATATTCTTTTTATTATTAGCGATAAATCAATCAACTTATAATTATAATTATTAAATTCTGAAAATATGTATACCTTTGCCCCATAACTTCTTGAATTTATACTTAAACAGAATATAACACTGTACTTACGATAAGTTCAGAACTGTTTTTTTGTCTGATCGAGCACTGAACGTGAAACAGTATTTCATCAATTACTCAAGAACTATTGCTGACATAGACTTAGTACAATGCGGTTACTTTACAACAGCTATCTACCTACGTGTAAAATTTAAACAAAAAATAACCAGGAGCGTCGAAATTTGGAGAGGTCTAAAGATGAAAATAATTTTTGATTGGATAGATCATTTTTGAAATAAACTTTTGAGCCTCTTGAATTTTGAAAACGCGATGAGCTTATTAGCATCGGAACGACGTAAATTAGTTTGCTCTAATTTGTAACAGTTATGGAAAAATTGAATCTGGCTATTTTTTATTTAAATAAGAGGGAATTTGTTTCATTCATTCTACTGATTTTTATCTATTGTCATATATTTAAGATGTTGAACCACGAATGGTTTATTCTACGAAGAAACCCAAGAGACTTAAAAAGTTTTGAGTGGGACCGGTCTAACCAAATTTCCAAATATCTAAAGAACATTATTTTTGAATACATTCAAATTTAACTTTTAAGTAGCTGCTGTGGAGGAACTGCACTGTTTCGTGATGAATCTTCGAACACAGTTTTAGGGAAAAAAAAGTGTAATCAAGTTTATTGTTTTCCTTAACTTGTGAACAGTATAATAATATTTAATTTTTTATTAAACTGAAATAATTTATTAAGAAAATAATAAAAATCTAAATCTTCACAACAAAACAGCATTAAAAAAAAAACGATTTTGGGGAAACAGAATATTTAGTGTTAATTAAATTTTATCGATTCAAGACAACCTGCGTACTGTTCATATTCGTTTCCTATTTAAATTTTCCATGAGTCACCCACATTACATTGTTGCGCTTTGAAGGGGACAATGATAATTTAATGGCGAATTTATTCAGCACATTTCATAATAATTTAGCGCCATCTTAAAATAGGCTTTATAATCTTATCTCTTTAAATATAGATACATCTTTGTTAGCAAGACCCCTACTTTGTAACTTTCGTATAATGTATGTTAGTGGCACACTTCTTGGTTTAAACTAATAATAATAGCTCTCTGTTACCAATTTAAATGCTTGACTGCAGTTTGCTGAGCTGTCCTTTTATTAATAACCTTATAGAATTTATTAAGTATAATGTCATTTGAATATAATTGACCTGCTATTGCAGTTCTCCTTTAACGTCAATGAAATATAAAGCTTTTGATTTGCTACTGATAAACAGTATTTAATGACACTGCATTATGCGTTGTACTTCAGGTATTAATTAGTAGTGTAATTAAACTTAGTAATAATAAAGTGCATTTTCATCTATAAAAATTACAAATAGGTTTTACTAGACTTCCTGTTTGTGATTTTGTATATAGATAATAATTCAATAATGCTTCTATCATTAATATCATTTCAATTTGCGTATAAGCTGCAGGAAAAATTGCTTTGACATATAACCGTTATTAAAATTTGAGCAGCTTTTGAAATCAAATTTTTATTATTTTTACTGAGAATATTTGAAATAATATGTAGAATTTTTTCACATCTTTAGCCCGACATTTTCTTATTCCAATTGTTCCATTTCTGACGGATATACTACATCTTACATCATCCACATTTAGTAGTTGTGGGAATTGTGCAGCAGGTTGAATATATAGAGATCAGAAGTAAAATACTTCATGTGGCATCATCATTAAAGGCAAGTACTGGGGATTTAGAGGAAGTTTTAAAACAGTGTAGTTAAATATGCCTCAAGAAAATGGATAAAAGAAGAACATCGCAAATACTAGAACAACGATAAGCTCATACAAATGAAAGGTTGACAATAAATGGTAGTTCTTAGTATGAGCAAGATGAAGCTCAGAGAAATTGCAGCACATAGTCGATTAAGGAAGCAACATAAAATTATTAGATAACTCGATCTGTAGAGATTGCAACTGGGAGTTTTTTGATAAACTTTTTTTATGATGATATTAAAAGAATATTGGTTGACAAACTGGTGAGGAACAAATCAGCTAATCGAATTAATAGAGAGTGGAAATGACTAGGTGAAATTAATAGAAGAAAGGGTATTTGGTTACAAAATTTGCCTACGATTCAAATATATACTTAGTCTTTTTGGAAGCTATTTTACTACAGAAAAAGAATAGAACGATTCCTTTACTCAAAAGGTTAGCTACAAATTGTAGATTATATTGAGTTTATATTTCAAAAGACCCTGCAACTATCCTTATGGAAAACGGTCCCGATAGAATGGTACGAAACTTTGCCAAATGATAGTCCTCAATGTGTCGATCAATAAAGTCCATGGAACCTAGGTCTGAAAAACTACTGTTCTGAAGCTACAGCCTTCTGAAGTTATCGAATCCACGTATTCGATGACAGTCAAGTTTTCTGAAGGTGCTTCAGCTATTTTCTGAAGACTGAGGAATGCTGCAGATATGCTGATGACGGATAAGCGTTCAGCATGCGTAAAAACATATGATGTCGCTCAAGCAGTACGTGTTGCTACCACTATTCTTCAGTAGGTGCTTCACCGATTTTCTGAAGATTGAAGGATGATACTGCTATTTTGACCACGGATTCGCATTCAGCACACGAAAATACATAAAGAAACAACCAGCTTGGTCACTTTATAAAGAAATATTTGCTTTTACTCGCCCGTAAATAATTGGACTTGATGGTCATCGAGCACGTGGATTCGATAACTTCAGAAGGCTGTAGCTTCAGAACAGTAGTTTTTCAGATCTAGGTCCCATGGACTTTTTTGACCGACACATTGATTACTATCATTCGGCAAAGTTTTGTACCATTCGACCGGGACCGGTTTTCCATAAGTATAGCTGCGGGGGATAAGAAATGCAAAATTACTCAAATCCATATAATATCCGAGATATTAGGGAATAATAATTATATAAACTTTTTGTTTTCAATACAATTTATAGACATTTTGCTTTCAATTTTAACCTTTCTGAATGTAACTGAAATCTTTTAATTTCGCTATATGGCTCCTTTCAATAAAAACCAATTATTTTTCTTTAATTTCCAATTCCACTTCATGATTTTTTTTGTTACTTTACACACTTGAATATTTGTGACAATCTACCAATGTTATTTAATTTCCAAAGCAATGTGAAGTTTAAATTAATGTATTTCCATCCTCAGTGGCAGAACTGATTTAGGTTTAACTGCGATAATAATTTACTCTCATTGCTTCACTTTAGAAACTCATTAAAAGTTATTGGATTGATAATATTATCTAGTAGATAGATACTGCTTCAGTAATAAAATGTATTATTAACCAAGTTAAAATTTTTTTTCGTTTTTATTTTTGTTTATATAAGGTTCTCTTTATAACAGAACATCCTCGATAAACATTAATTATTAAGATTACAGTACATTATCTTCTAAATTTGACTTATTTTTTGTTTTTCTGTGATTTCTTAACTGTGGCCGCACATGTTGACTTTTTTTCAACTATGCTTAGGCACAGAAATAATACACATATACGGCCGCACAATATTTGTTGAGATATAATTCTAAGAAAAGAATAAGCAATAAAGTTCTGTTATCAGAAATGTTGTAACATTTTACCGCATGCCTTTAAATTTTCCGCGATATTTTCTACGTCGGGTGTCAAATGAGGTTTATTCCAAGGAAGTGACGCAGGGCTCTTCTCGGAATTCTATCTCAAAAAATATCGTACGGACTATATTAATTTCGAATTCTACTATGACTACTATTATAGTAACTTAACTAAAATAAAAGTTTAAAATCTATTTTACAGTAGTCAAATATACAGGGTGATTCAGAACTTATCCAAAAAAAAATTCTGGATGTTACAAATACAATTTTGTAAAGAAAAAATCAAAAAGGTCAGTTCGAAATTGATTTAAAAATACACTTCTGCACGGCACTGGAAACTGGTCCACTGTAAAACCTGACCTCGCACAATGCGACCGGTATGGCGGCGTGATAAAAACGGACAAAAACTTTCGCAAGGAAAGAAATATGTAAATAGAATTTTATCGCACCTATTTTATATCGGCAAATTCAAATGCTTTTGCCTTTATTAATTATTAATAAAATTAATTTGTGTTTTTAAATAATAAAATCATTTGACATACCCGATGCTGCAACAGCAATTGTTCAAAATTTTATCCACTCACGTGTAAACACATTTGGGTCCGTCTTACTCACTTTCTACGAACTAACACAAATGATGTCTTGCTTCACCATAACACAAATACTTCACCATAATACAAATGTTGTCTTGCTTCACCATAAATTAAAACGATATCCATCAACTCTGAGTTGCTATACACGCAAGCCATTTTTGACACTAACTACTAAAAAACTGATGTAAATACCACAGATAACAGGTAAAAACTACCGCAACGACGGATTTCAGTATTAGGAGTCACATGGCTCTCCACGCGTATTGCGAATGACGCTAGAGACTACAGTTGTCCAGCTATGTAGTGGTTTAATGTGCTATAACTTCAATAATTTTTTTCTCAGAAACTATAAGGATTTTACAAATATTTTTTTTACAATATTGACTCCATTTCTAATGCCGCATCTATTCCCAAATTTTTTTGGATAAGTTGTGAATATCTGTATCTAAACTGTAGCATTATTTGTTTGTATTTTGTATTTTATTGCTGGTTGTGACAATGCTAAGGAACATGAACGTTTTTAACTTTGATATTTGAACGAGCAGAAAGGACCGATCCAAAAATTTTTAAAAGCGTCAGACCATAACAGAAACTAAAAAGTTAAGTTTGGTCCAACTTCTGTCAAAAATAACCCAGAAATATGTTTCTAATAACTTCATTATATAAATAAAAGAAATGTGTTTCTGTTAACTGAAAAATATTTCGCTATATAAAAATAAATATGTATTATGTACTATGTACTACTATGGTGAAAAATATAACATATAAAACTATTCCTACTCTAATGAACGTAATTAGTACTCATTAAATAAACAATATAGGTCAGATGTATACAATTTTCCCCGTTACAGAGTGGACGACACGCAACGTATCATGATCTGTTAAAAGATTACATAAACGCTAATTACCAAAGAGCCGGCTAATTACTAATGATTGCAAGAGACAAGTTATTACAGAAATTGCAGTACTAATGCCACGCTTTACAAAAAGCATTAAGAATTCATTATTTTTTTAATGCGAATACCTGTTACGTTGCATAAAAGGAGTGTTCAAATCAGCCAACACCTTGATTTGAGGTCCTCTAATATCAAACATAAACAGATGTGGAATTCTAATAGCTGTTAGACTTACATGTTAGTGTTAAGAGTCCAAATTAACATGTTGCGCTCGATTTTTAGATGGAAATTACTGGAGGCGGTAAAGCTGCTCCAAGTATATTGTTGTGTTCGCGTATAATTAGAGACTATTTTTAGGACGCGTTGCGAACGAAATTCATTGACAGTTAATAGGAAAAAGAAATTTGAAACTGCAATGCTGATTTATTAGGTTCCGGCAATATTTTGAGTCTATCATGTAAAGAATCATTAAATTTTAGTTCGAGCTGACTAATTCTATTGTTTGTGTGCTAATTCCCAATGTTATGTTTGTGGAGCATTCTTCGGTAGTAGTCAAGTGACAGATTAAGAAATTACACATACAATTAATGGCTTTACAAACTGTCAAAAATCTGTGTTGTTGACCGTGGAGGTATCACAGTAAATATCATAATGCAACTAACGAAATTCTACAAATAATAGAAGAAAATTCTGCCCTGAACACCCTAGAAACTGCTTGTCTAAAGCGATTATCGGAAAGAGTTTTACATGAAAACCGTTTTGATCTTTATCCTTATTAGATCCAAAAAGTCCTAGAACTTGGGAATTATACCAGACTGTACCTGACAAGATCCGTAGTCAACACGGAACATTGTTAGGACAGACGAGGCTATTGGCATGATTTTTCTTTTTCAGACCGTTATCCTTGTAACCTGAAGGCATGGCCTTGACTCTTGCGGTTTTCCAGAAATGTAAACGAGATTGCCGGACGCCTCTTCTGTAGAACCATCGACTAATAGGATAGCTGGGGGTTTGGTCCATGTTCTAATTTACTCGACCATGATACTGAACGCTTCCAACTCAATCGTTTTGCACTAACTATTTTTGAGCACAGATATTATTGTGTTTTTATATCTGTCATTTAGACTTTACCTGGCCTGAGCACTTTCATAGGTTTTGCTTTTCCTGAGCGCTTCTATAGGTCTTCCGGGAGTACCTATTTTGTGCTACCTACTTGGAGCTTGGTTTTAATGCTTAGTATCTTCGCTACAGACAGAGGATGTCCTGAACGGATTTCATTCTAGATATATGAACTAAATGTTGAACGGTGCACTCGCAAAAATATTTTCAACAAGGTTTCCAATTGAGAAAATTAGTTTATTTTGAATAATTGACTGGACCCTTACTGGTATCTACGCTGGCTAGTTTGTACGGCAGCTAATCTTATTGTAGTTGACTGCTTGATGATGAACCCTGAGGACAAGAAGATCAATAACACATCGATCTCTTGACTGAAGTGCCCGCCACTACACAGTCTGATTAAAAGAACATCTAGATCTTCAAAAGCATGACCAAAAATATGGTTAAAACTAAAAGAAGGGTGCAAATTTTGGATCCAATACGTCCATCTTAGAAAAGTGTACTGTCCTACGTTTTTTGGTATGCTGNAATAACTAACATTTGATTGGATAAGTAGTAAAAGAAAGTAGTAAAGAAGTAAAGATAAAAAAAATCACTGAATATGTGTACAATAATTATATATTAATCAGTGGCGGAAAAATCCGGAAGACATCTTTACTAAGAACCCCAAAATTTCGACATCCCTGAGTATTTTGGAAATTGGATAAGTTCATTTGATTTGCATAGGTATGCATAGGTGATTCACAACGTATCCAAAAAAAATTTGGGAATACAGGCGGTGTGAGAAATGGAGTCAATATTATAAAAGATATTTTTGTAATATCTTCATATTTTCCGAGAAAAAATTAATGAAGTTGTAGTACATTCAACCATTACATAGCTGGACAACTGCAGTCTCTAACGTCATTTACAATACGCGTGGAGAGCCACGTGGCCTCAGCGACTCCGAATACTGAAATTCGATTTTACAAGCGTCGTCGTTGCGATAGTGTTTGCTGTGATGGTGTTTACAATAGTTTTTTAGTAGTTAGTGTCAAAAATAACTTGCGTGTGTAGCAACTCGGAGTTAATGGGTATCGTTTCAAATTATGGTGAAGCAAGACAACATTTGTATTATGGTGAAGCATTCGTGTTATGGTGAAGCAAGACAACATTTGTGTTTACACGTCGGTGGATAAAATTTTGAACAGTTTGTTGTTGTAACATCAAGTATGTCAAATTATTTTATTATTTAAAACCACAAATTAATTTTATTAATTAATAATAACAATAACGGCTAAAGCAGTTGAATTTGCTGAAAATGGCGATACAAAATTATATTTATTTCTTTCCTTGCAAAAGTTTTTGTCCGTTTTTACCAGTATGTCGCCATGCCGGTCGCATTGTGCGAGGTCAGGTTTTACAGTGGACCAGTTTCCAGTGCCGTGCAGAAGTGTATTTTTAAATCATTTTCGAATTGCCCTTTTTGATTTTTTCTTTACAAAATTGTATTTGTAAGAGTCCCCTGTACGTCCAATTTTTTTTTGATATGTTCTGAATCACCCTGTATATTTAAAAGATAAAGACAACAAGCATTTTATTCGAAAAACGAGTTATTATTTCATTAGCCTAAAATAAAATTACCACACAGCTAAATTAACCACTCTAATTTGTTTTACAAAAAAAATAATATATATATATTTTTTTAAATATTATGTTTTATTATTGACTGAAAAAAAGTAAGTAGCTTAGAAATTTGCCCTTTGCTGTTCTTCAGAAAACTTTGTGTTTCTGTGTTAGAGAAACGTATTATAGATAAAAAAATACTTCGAAATAACTTGTCTTGCAAATAAAATGAAATATATATTTTTTCTTTGAAGTACTACAAATAATCTTATTGAAAATTTCCAAAATACTCAATGGTGTCAAAATCTGGTGTATTATGTTATCTCTCGATATTTCCGCCACTGATTGAAATAATTGCATCCCAATACAGGGAATTTTTACATTTACTAGATTAAATCGCCAGCCCAAGTTTCATAAATCTACGTTAAATATATTTGGGGATAACACCTTGTTTATCTGAAAGCCTTTTCAATATAAGTTCATGGGAACTTTTTTCNAAAAAAATCACTGAATATGTGTACAATAATTATATATTAACCAGTGGCGGGAAAATCCGGAAGACATCGTTACTAAGAACCCCAAAATTTCGACATCCCTGAGTATTCTGGAAATTGGATAAGTTCATTTGATTTGCATAAGTATACAGGGTGATTCACAACGCATCTAAAAAATTTGGGAATAGATGCGGTGTGAGAAATGGAGTCAATATTGTAAAAGAAATTTTTGTAAAATCCTTAGTTTCCGAGAAAAAAATTAATGAAGTTGTAGTACATTCAACCATTACATAACTGGACAACTGTAGTCTCTAGCGTCATTTGCAATACGCGTGGAGAGCCACGTGGCCTCAGCGACTCCGAATACTGAAATTCGATTTTACAAACATTTCGCGTCGTCGTTGCGATAGTGTTTACTGTGATGGTGTTTACAATAGTTTTTTAGTAGTTAGTGTCAAAAATAGCTTGCGTGTGTAGTAACTCGGAGTTAATGGGTATCGTTTTAATTTTTGATGAAGCAAGACAACATTTTTATTATGGTGAAGCATTTGTGTTATGGTGAAGCAAGACAACATTTGTGTTTACACGTCGGTGGATAAAATTTTGAACAGTTGTTGTTACATGAGGTATGTCAAATTATTTTATTATTTAAAACCATAAATTAATTTTATTAATTAATAATAACAATAACGGCTAAAGCAGTTCAATTTGCTGATAATGCTAATATAAAATTTGTCTTTTCTTGCGAAAGTTTTTGTCCGTTTTTATCACTCTGTCGTCATGCCGCTCGCATTGGGCTCGTATTATAGATAAAAAAAATACTTCGAAATAACTTGTCTTGGAAATAAAATGAAAGATATACTTTTTCTTTGAAGTACTACAAATAATCTTATTGAAAATTTCCAAAAGACTCAATGGTGTTCAAAATCTGGTGTATTATGTTATCTCTCGATATTTACGCAACTGATTGAAATAATTGCATGCCAATTCAGTGAATTTTTACATTTACTAGGTTACATCGCCAGCCCAAGTTTCATAAATCTACGTTAAATAAATTTGGAGATAACACCTTGTTCATCTGAAAGCCTTTACAACATAAGTTCATGGGAACTTTTTTCTCCAAAGTTGAACAAGGATCCACCATTTTATTTTGTCTTATCATTACTGGGACACCCTGTAAAGACACTATTATTTTATAATACATCANCCTTTGTTTTGTTGTAAATTGAGCGGTTTCAGTAATAGAGAGGAAAAGGCATGCGCACTATAAGGGAAGAGCGACTCCCACAAGGAATGATATTTTCTGTATATTCTTATAGATTTAGACAAGGCAGGTCCAGAAGCCATTCGTAGCTACTGTTGTCAATGTAAGAACGGACTTACAATAACTTCAAACGAAATAGAAGTTGAGCAATCTTTTTCGATTTTTCTTTAAAATTTTACTGCCTTTTTTCAGATGTATTTCAGAAAGTGTAACCAGTACATATTTCAGAATAATCCGCCTTAATTTTGAAAATGTACATTTCATTAAGTATAAATTCGTCAAAAGTTTTCCATAAATGAATTTATAAATTCAAAAATGAAATTAACATATTTCGAATTTGAACTAATCAAATTAAATAATGTCGTTTTTGAAAAATATTTTATTAATAGCGCTAGTATTTTTATTTTATTTCAAACGTATTAAGCTCTCGCAAATAATTTTCTCTAAAGATCCTATCAAACGATGTCAAACAATGTTCCTCGATACCAAAACTCTAGGTATACGAAAGATATCTATCTAACCTCTTAGACAAGATTATTGATGATATTGCAAGAAACAACTACTACAAATATAAATAATGCCTCTTGAAGTTAAGTTTACCAAAATGAAATTGAAATGATGCTTTCTAAAATTAAACTGAACATTTCTAAAATACAACTGTTTGTTAAATTAAATAACTAGCAGGTACGTACGTTTGACACTTCAATTAGGTATGATCCCAAATAATTTTGTACTTAACTGTTCGTAAAATGGGGACATCTATACAATATTATTCCAAAATTTCAGTAAATTTACAACTTGTTAACAATTTCACAACTTTAAAAATAAACACAATGTAAATGCCAAATTTTCACACAATGTTTTGTTTTCCTTGTGGAATTGCAGAGTATAGGACATACAGTGAGACACAAAAATAATTAATGTCTCATCCTTTTTTTAGCATGGTTTGACAGTATAAACTAATTTATTCTCGATATACGAAGGTTTTTCCAATATGATTTTTATTGGCCTTTATCTTAATTATTATAAGAAATATAAACGAATATTTAAACGGTTCCTATTCAGTTTTTACCAAATACAGCATTTAAGTTTTTTCTTAATTTATATTTTTGGACAAATGCCAATAAATTTTTGTTCTGTATAATGGAATACCTAGTATATTTTAAACACACGATTTTAAATTCTCATTCCAACAACATAATAAGGGTTATTTAAAAATCATTTGTTCAGAAAATAATCGAACTTTTTGAATTACGCAAAATTTTGCGAGGAATTGGATCATGCCATGAAATTTTTTCTGAAAAATTGAACATGCACCGAGTTGCAGCAAAATTTGTTTCTCGTTTGATGACCGAACAAAGAAAGAAAAACGTGTGGACGTTTGTCGGCAACTCCTTGATCAATCCAATGACAATGAAACGTTCATTCAAAGGATCATAACGGGTACGACACTGAAACACAATATATTGGCAAAGGATCTCCACGTCCCAAGAATGCACGTCAGTCTCGATCCAATGTCAAAGTCAAGCTCACTGTTTTTTCTACTTTAATGGATTTGTGCATTTTGAATTCTTGCCTCAAGGTGAAACAGTGAACCGGGTATACCATCAAGGCGTGTTACAATGGTTACGTGAAAAAATCTGCAAAAAGAGATATCTCACGGTTCTTGCACCATGATAACACGCCCGCACACTGAGCTGTCAATTCGTCAGTTTTGTGCCAAAACTCAGATTACTGTCCTCCCTCAACCTCCTTACGCGGCAGACCTGGCTCCTTGCGATGTTTTCATTTTTCCAAAATTAAAATCAGTGCTTAAAGGACGCCGTTTTCAGATTGATGAAATCAAAGCACATTCGTCACATACTTTAAAGGCCATTTCAAAAGAACCTATCCGGGACAGCTCCGCGAAATGTGAACACCGCCGGGAAAAGTGTGTAAATATGGGAGTGTAGTACAGAATTAATAATAAAATTTAAAAAATAAAGTTTGGTTACTTTCTGAAAGACCTATTACAGTGAAAAACAAAAAATGATTCAAGAAATATTTAAACATTTATGTCATCTTTTTTTTTGTCACAGCTCGCTTATTGTTGAAAATAAAGCCATACCACTGTATCTACCTACTCTCTGCCCAAATAAGTAATAATAATATACAAGGTGTTCAATAAAAGAAAGAGACTTATCATGTATAAATTCTATATGTTGGTGATCATCAGTTTATAGTATCAACGGTATATGATACCATTATAAATCAAATAGCAGAGCCATATATACGAACAAACAACATTTTACTAATTTAAGTTCCAAATTGTATACATATTATTACGCCAAATTGCACAAATATGTATAAAGTTATTAACACAGTAGAACTACGCCCTCAAAATATATTATCGGGAAACAGATTAGATAAATAACCCATTTCCGTTTATAAATATGTATGTCTAAAATTAGAATTTTTAAACAAATACATTATTAGAAAAAAGTGGTTGAATCAATTTGGGATTCTCCGCATTAACATCGCAAGATTAGTTACTGGTGTCATAATTTCAGGGAAAATGTAAACTTTCTAGTTAAAATAACATATAAACATGGGTTGAGTATAATAATGTGTACTGTTTACATTAAGCTCTGTCAAACATCTACCACAGTTAAATGTTTTTGGAACATTCATTCACAATTACCTGGTATAAAAAATAATTTATTTTTTACTCCTAATATGTAAACAAAGGGAACGTATATACGTGGTCATCGAATATATTTATTTTTTGAGTGGACAGTACCTCAGCCCATTAATACATTTGTTTATTATTGATAAACGTACTAGTTTGTTATTATGAGCATACATGGGTACAGGATAATCCAAAATTCTCTGTTATGTGCGATTTACAACTTTGCTATTAATATAAATATAGTGTTCAAGAATTTGGAAATTTCATTTCAATGTCTTGTTAAAAAAAATTCAATTCCTAAAAATTGCATTTTATTTTAGACAAGAAACAAACAGGCGACAAAAAACATAATTACGTGTTTCTTTGTTAAAATTTTGCCAATACAGTATTGAAGATGACATAGGTACACATTATACTTCTCTGTTTATTAAAAGTTTCATATCTACATATTACAAGGTCTATAAATTTAGTACTAAATATTATTTACCTAGGACGAAAACAGTGAACAGTGAACAATGAATATTTATTTGTGACAAGTACAGACCAGTTGTCATCAAGAGCATGTTGTAATAGTAAACGGTATTATTAATTTGTTTGAATAGTTTTAAATTATCAACATACATGAGATATTCTAATGATATTGGCAAGCCATTAATGAAAACTAAAAAAGTAGTGACCCTAAATCTGAGCTTTGTGGTACACTAGATCCTGCCAAAAAAAAACCTGTCGATTCAGTGCCTTCATAACAATCGATTTCTGTTATGTAAATCTGATGAGAAAGATAGCCTTAATCATCATAAACCAATAGAATGCAATTTGAACAATAACATGTTATGATTAGACTATGAAGGCTTTAGTAAGTTCCGTAGATACAACATACGTGAATACTGAAGGTCAGGAAAATTTTTTCACTGGATATGTATACCACAGTCTTTCAAGCAGAGGTTTTCGCAATTTTGATGGTGGCAAGTAAAGAGGAGGGAAGGAACTATGTAGAGATGAGGAGTTTTATCTGCTCCGATAGTCTAGGACGGTTAGCTCCCCGAGGATAAGGTCCGTCCTTGTTTAGGAGTGTGGAGATGCCCTGGAGTTACTGGCCAGATGAAGAGAGGTAGAATTGGTTTGGGTTCCGTGCCACAGGGGTATCCCTGGCAACGAGAGGACTGACCAACTGGCTTGCCTTGGATATAGGACCTGGACCTTAACTAATCCTCGGAAGCACAGCTGTTTAACATGAACGGGGCCCTTAACCAATTGGCCTTAGGTCATAACTGGAGGATGAATAGAAGATGTTGGCAGGCCCATAGTTTTATATATGGGCCTAACAAACCTAAGACGAGATGGCTGCTGAGGTTTGGTCGAAAAGCCCTAAACCAAGTATTGGGAGTCCTGACAAACCATTCCAGACTTAGGAGGCTCTTAAGCTTAATACGAATAGAGGAGGATCCTTTAAATTTGGAGAAGGGGAATATACCTCTATCCATTTTCTAGGACATTGCACAGCCTTCGGGAGGTTAAGGTATAGTCTTTGGTCCCGAAGAGTTGCAAGGAGATGAGGCCAAAGACCTACGATGGATCAAAATCCTGGCGTTCATCGGGGCGTCAGGTAGGTTCGAGGAGGGTCCGCGGCAGACTTTAGATCAGTGGATAGGTGTAGGCAAAAAGGTCCCCTTGTGGCATAATTGCCAGACTGAGGACGCTCCGATCTAATACTACACATATGGAAAGTGCGTCGCAGACTATTAGAAAACATCAGGACATTTTTGTAAATATTTGTGGCTCTTTTATTTCGATGAGTTCGCTTATGTGTTAATGAAGGAAGTGGCAACATTTACTGTGATGTGTCATGTGAGAATACCACGTGTTCTGTCAACTTCAGCACCTTTCAATATATTGTTATATAGGGTCAGGGTCTATCTGTATATTCCTTTTTTTTATCATTTTGCTTTATATGGTTTAATCTAGCGATTAATATAACAAGATATCCTTAAAACATAATTTACAAATTTGGATGTGGATGAAAATGTATACATACACAATCATAAAATAGAGTATACAATTACAAAAACAATTGAGAATATGTTTAAAATGTATTATTAAAGAAAACGAACTTGATTATTTGGTTGATATTTCGATTAGGTATGTAAGATTTTCTACATATAGCCCATACAACATATTCAAGTATCTTAATAGCAAAGAAGTACATTGCAGTAGAAAGATAATTGTGGTTCACCCAGCATACAGAGTAGTCCATTTTCGTTAGGAATTCAAAGTACCTACTTTAGTAAGTACCAGAGTTAGGGAAAAATCTAGATAAATTGAAATGGAAATTCAGAATCCTTGCTAATCTTCATTTATTTTCTAGTGATAAAATTCTATTTATTTTCGCAATATTACTCGGAAATTAGCTAGAATTAAAAAAACTCTGGCATTCTAATTTTTCTATGTAATGCCAAATGCCTTAACCTGCCAAATTACAATAAAAATTTGCGTGTGTTTAAAGAAAAAATTTTTAATTAATTCTGGTATCCTTATTATCCATAAAAAATTGTATATATTAAATTATTTTACTATTACTTACATTTTAAATTTCAGCTACTGCTGTTTATTTGGTTGATAACACTGTCACCTTTACGCCTTGGCTTTTATACTGCCATAAAAATTACATAGTTTTCAGTGTACAACAAGGAGCCCGTTGACATTCGCAGTGTATTGTTTGGGTTAAACAAATTAAATAAAAATATAAATAAATGGAGCTGGAAAATATTTGTTTTAATTATACTGTTAACGAAATTATGATATTAAATATCTACAACCTGTGAATGAACACTGGATGTAGTGACTTGTTATATACACACGTGCACATTATGACAGAGAATGAGAAAATGCAGATAGATATCGAGCTCGTAAAGCGAGTGGCCTGAACCGAAAAAAAATGGTTGTAACTCATGAGTTTAATATTATACTTCATAACTCAAAACAGAAATGTATGGAAACAATGTAATGTAATATTTGCGAATCCTCTACAATTAGAATTTGTGTGCGATTTGTGACGGATATATTGTTTGAAAATTTAGAAACCAGTTTTTTTCCGAAACTAAGTAGTAGTCCATACAAACGGCTGAAGACCAAAGAATTGTTATTATTTTAACGAGAGGCCAAAGTATATAAAACAAAATGTAGTTTCGCTCTCTAGGTGTATTCTTATACAAGATGTTTACAAACTTGAAAAGGATTTTTTAATTCAAGAATATCCAATAATCAAAATTAGTCAAACTACAAACCGGGCGGCGCTTAAAATTATGAATAAATTAGCTTATTGTAAACCTTTGGAATAACTTGTGATCTACATAAAAAGGGTGAATTCTACTCGCTTCTCTATTCCGCTTTTTTTATCAAACGGAAGAATTGTTAGTTAAATTGTAGGTTATCATCAGTTTTACTTTATTCAGTACGGAAACAAGCGTAATTTATTGTCCAAGTTTTAAGCAAAGTTATTACTGCATAAATGAAGAAATGATATTTATTTTTCTGGATTATGATCTGTGCTTTAGTGTGTGTTTCAATAATTGTGAATAAACATAGTAAATTGAGCTATAAATAGAGTTATTCTGAATTGAAGAGGGTCGAACACTTGTAAGCAAAGACGGTGCTGTCGATGAAATTTTCAAATATCCTCCACAAGTTTGTAAACAACCTGTGTTATGATAGCGTTGCTTAAAAAATCAATGGTATTATATTCAGGTGGTGTCCCCGATTTCACTGTTCACTATTATGACCTCAGGAACTAAACGTCTGTCAAATGGCGAAATGTTGAAATCCGAAATTCCATATTAACTGATTGCAAGTGAAGGGAAGCGGAGATCATTAAACAACACTTCAGCAGGAGATGTACATAGAAATATGATTTGGAGTAACTTAAGTCAGCCGTCCTATGTGTTACTTATCTCATCACGGCAAACAAAAAAATATATTTTTTATACAGATAACACAGCCCCACAAAAAAAAGTGGCAGGTCCATGGTTTTGGGGTCGCTGAATCCGAATCCGGTGTCCGTCTGACACGATTAGCTCTGGTTTAAGGTCAGTTCAAGGTCAAATGTAGAAAATCAATTGTCAACAAACTAAACCTATGTATCTATACGTTTTTGGAGTCGCCGAATCCGAATCCGGTTCCGTTTGATGCGATTAGCTCTGGTTTAAGGTCAGTTCGAGGTCAAATGTAGAAAATCAGTTGTCAACAAACTAAACCTACGTATCTATAAGTTTTTGGGGTCGTCGAATCCGAATCCGATGTCCGTTTGACTGAATCAGATCTGAATTGAGGTCAGTTCAAGGTCAAATGTAGAGAATCAATAGAAAACAAAGTAAGCTTACATATCTATACGTTTTTGGGGTCGTTGAATCCGAATCTGATGTACGTTTGAAGCGATCAGGTCTATTAAATACTTTCTAATAGAAAAAGATCAATCAACATACGAAAGATGCATATACAAATATTTTGGTTTTAAACCTAAGTGAAAAATTTGATTGGGTTTAAGCAGGTTTCACCAAGATATTAAAGAAGGAGGACATTTGGGTGGCAATGAAACTATCACTGATATTGCTAGTGATACTAGTGATGACGAATATATTCCATAGCACGTTGTGAAAAAGACAGGAACAATATCACAAAAAAAAGTAAATGATGTTCAAGATTTAGGCCTGGCAGAGAATGGAGCAGAGTTCCTAATATCATGTCTAAAAAAATACTAAGCAAGCCGGAAAAGTGAAAACTTTTTACTATCAGTACAGAAATAAGGAATATTTTTCTAACGATGAAGAATTTTCCTTAGGTTACTACAATGACATTGTTGGATGAATCACTTCAAACATGGATGTTATAAATCTAACGCACATTGAAACAAGAGTGTCGTAATTTGAGGATAGTCTTACATAGGATCAAATACGAACAACATAAATGGCTCTACATTTGATCTTGAACTGAACTTAAACCAGATTTGATCTAGTCAAATGGACACCGGAATCGGATTCGGCGACTCCAAAAACGTATAGATACGTAGGTTTAGTTTGTTGACAATTGATTTTCTACATTTGACCTTGAACTGACTTTAAACCAGAGCTAATCGCGTCAAACGGACACCGGATTTGGATTCAGCGACCCCAAAACCATATGGATACCATGGTCTTGTCTTTCGGACCTGCATCTTTGTTTTTTTTTTGTGGGGCTGTGTAATTATTGTTCTGATTATGTAAAAAAATTCTCTTATAATCCTATTGTATAGGTTAGATGTTCAGAATCAGTTATTTCTATGTAATATCAAAGTTTTCGACTATCTACTGAATATATTAGCTTTTACAAAAATAGATAGAATATTAGGAAGTGATCGTCGTGTTTGTACCTAATTATTGTACTTTTCCGACACAATCCTCTAACTGCAATGCCCATCAGAATAGTGTAACCACGAATTTTATTTTTGCCTTGAATTGACACACGAGTGTATTTTTTGATACTGAATTCGAATCCGCAGCCTAAAAACCGATGTACCAGGTTATTTTTTAGTAAGACGATAAAATATCCCCTAGAATAGGGTGAGGGTGAAATAGTGAATATAGGGTAACAGCAACAATTTGTAAATACTTTGAAGACGTTTTAAAATAGTTTTTTGAGGGGATTAATTCCACGAATAAGAGGAATTTTCGGATTCGGACTTCAGAATCGTAATCAGCGACCGCAAAAACCCGCGGAAACAAAATTCAGGCATAATGAATAGGAAAATGTGTGACATAAAGGGTTACGTGGGAATCTGGGTCTGCAGGTGGTTTCCAACCCTTTGAGTGATAAATTATATTATTTTTTTTTTGGTATGATGTCTATCAACATACATTTATATACCTACATATTTGGTAGTATAAAATACAAGGGTATGATTTTTCACATTGTTTTGCAGTAACAACTTTCCAATGTTGAAAATATTATTGTAGAATGTTTTCTCTCACTATTTCACGCTATTTTGGAGAAGTTTTAGCATTTGCGGATTCAACGTCAAAAAATACACAAGATCTATGCACTCATGTTTCTAATACAGATTTTTTTGTGTGGTTGTGTAATTTGTGAAAGTAAGAATGTTTCAAATTTCAATAAATGTGACTTATAAATTTAAATATTTGGCTTACTTATAAAATGATTTTGGCAAAAAAGGTGGAGCTAGGAGACCAATATTTGCACATATTTCCACATACTTTTATAGAATTATTATATTGATTAAAGTCATACCCGATATATTGCAAGGTTTTATTATACATATATGATTGTCAATAACTTCAGAGAACAGCTTTTAGCTACTGATCACCAGACAAATGATTAGATTATATACATTTCCTGAGTAAGAGAATTGTTATAGTTGATTCTAATTCACATGTGTAATAAATGAGGATGTTAAATAAATTTACTTAATTAGCACTTCGCAGTAATATAGAACGAAAATTTAAGTTTATGTGGCAATCGGAAAATATCATTTTTTTATTTATGGTATCGAAATTACAATAATATTTGAACAATCGCCATATAGATCGTTTCAACGACTCCATAAAAATGAATCTTTAAAACAGGAAAATGAATATTTTATACAATTTTATTGTAACTGAGCATACATTTAAGTTAAAATTGTGGAAATATGACATAAATTTAACCGGATCTATTTTAATTCATGTAATCATGGAAAGAAATAGTCCCTGCTATTATCTTAAGAAAACATTTATTATCATTAACATCACATTTGTTTATATCAACGGATATATAGAATATTTTTCGTGATCGTAAAAATGAATGGAACCCGATTTGACTTTCGGGAAGCTAGAAAAACATGGAACCATTGGCAAACTTTCATTTTTTATCAAACACGATGAAATAGTACCTGAATAGTTGTTTACAACAAAGTTATTTAATTTTTAATTTTTGTAAACTTTATTCCTCTCAAAATATAAACTGTTTTGAAGTACTTTATATGAGACTTATTTGTCGCCGTTGATATAACAAAACGCAATCGTCTACAAACGTAAGGTAATTAAGCTTATGTGTTGATGACTATTTTTTTTTTTCAGCTATTGCCTATATTAAATTATACTCAATTTTTTCGGAAAACATAATCACAGAACTCGTAAATATTTTGTTGGAGTAAAGTGGGTAAGTGTGCGCATTTATATATCTTTTACCTTATGGCAAAAATGTGTAGGCGGGTATTTAGACATCGTCTTTTTAAGATTAATAGTGTCAGAAATAAATTAAAAACTCATAGTCTTCACACTATACATATAATAAGGAAAAATAAAATAAACAATTTCCTTTATATTTTTATGATTTATGTATCTTGGGCTCATAATTTGTAAAGTGAATAAAGCAAAACTTTTTTATATATAAGTTACTTAATCTAAGAATTTTGCTAGAAAAATATCAGCATGCTTGTAGTAATTTAGGGATTACAATTTTATCTACTCTAAATAAAGGGGTAGGTAAGTCTAAGGGAATAAAATATTACTTACAATTAGTAAAGTGCCTAGTAATAGTAGTAGTAGTAGTAGTAGTAGTAGTAGTAGTAGTAGTAGTAGTAGTAGTAGTAGTGCTAGTAAGAGGATACTTGAAATGGGATTAGTGAAAACGTTTTACAAAAAAAAAGTAAGATTGAATATAGTTTCAAGTAAAGATTCTAAATGATCAACACGAATTTGATCAATATTACAATCAGGATATTGTGCAGTCTTGTCATCAACTTTAATTGACTCTAAAAATAATTATCGTTATGAAATAAGACTACGTTTTCATAAAAAATGTTTTAAGATTAAAAACTCATACTAAAATGAGGATTCCACCAAAGGCGTAGAATTTACAGGGGAGATAGTACCCCTTTGTCCCTGCCGTGTGTTTCTTGTAATAGTGAAAAACTATATTTTACCATAGTTTAACTCTTCCTAAGTACCTAAACATTCTGTGAAGTATGATAAGAAAATATTAAACACTACCAAAATAATGCGCAAAAATAATTTAAAAAAGTTGAAACAAAAAGACTCCGTACAGCAGTAAGATATAGGTGATTTAAATTAAATCTTCATATATTGGATCAATAATTATCCTTTTGAGTATTAATGAAACACAGGGTGTTTAATTAATAAATGGTTGCTTTATTTAAAAATCTTCTCTAGCCCCAACTTATTGTACTGTAAATATAATGTGAATTTACTTCGTACTTCCAGTATATTTAACATATTATTAGTAGTTAAAAAAGAAGGTGTAGCAAGTTTTGTAATTTTTCTATTACTTTATGAACAACTCTTTGATACTCATCCTCTATAATGAAATACTAAACCTTTCAATCTATTGGAGTGACCGTTAGTTGTTCCCAGAAACACTTGTTTCATCTAAATGTAGCTTAACTATTATTATTATTATTATTGTATAGTTTTGTGATAGATGCTATTTTTTTAAAAAGCCTTACATCAACAGTCAAGAAAATGTTTACGTAGGGTATCAGCTAACAAAATTTTTAATTATTTTAAACTTTAGTTTCAATATAGAAGGTATTTTTTCCATAACAATTGTTAAATCACAGAAAACATTGATACGGTTTGGATATTAGTATAAAAAAGTATCTCGCCAACGGACTACAGTTTTAACATGTTTGTGTCAAAGTGAAGCACTTCCTTTTCTATTTCGAGACCGGCAGATGAACACGGTCCTTGCTAAGAAAAGTCTGTGTTTTGTTTTCTATGATTAGACGATTATTGAAGTTGCTATATAAACCTAGATATATGATAAAATACAGCAGAAAATCATTTTGTAACATGAAGCAATATAGGAGCCTTTCCAAGACAAAGGTTTGAGGAACATACTTGGTCATAAATTAATTTACCAGGTGCCAAGGTAAGGCTTGAAGTTCGTGCTGGTTGTTGTAGACTCAAAGCAGAAAAGTGACAGCCTGATTTATGAGTGAGTATACTCGTCAAACTTAGTGTCGTGGAAAACCACGACAAGTTAAGTCGTATTAACATATAACTAGGTATCTTCAAAGAAAGCAAATAAAAATAATGACAATATAGGGTGTTAAAATTTAAATACATAGGTATTAATTTTTTTAATGTAAATACAAATTTATTTTAGGAACATTAAAAGCTACATAATTAACGACCCCCTTTTTGAATATAAAAATAACACACCACTGATTCTTTTAATATTTGATATCTTAGGCAGTTAATGCAAGTAAAAATAGACAAAAATAGCTTTTTGCTAATATTTGATATTATGAACATTTTTCAACAAAATTTCCTAATTCAGTTTTTATGATATTTTTAATTTATTTATTTATAATTTTAAATGGAAACTGAAATTGTCCACGGCCACAAAACAACATAAATTATTAAGACATGCGACATAGGTCGAAATAAATTTAAAAAACTACATGAATATGTGTTAGGAAATTAAAAATAAGGTGTTTTCGAGAAAGTTCGCAATTTATTAATAAAACGAATAAATGGTTGCGGTGAGATCGAAAATGAACATGTTACTGTTTAGTACCCAGTTTCTGTTATTACAAAATATTAAGAAATGTTATAGTTTTTATTTGTTGAAATTTGATTTTATTATTAAAAATGATTTTATGGTTATTTCAGTACCCTGTATCTCGCAAATTAAAAGCTACCCAACGCATATTTAAATACATATATTCTTTTAATTTATTTTCATAAGGCCTATCTCATAATAATTTTTGTTAACTTGTGAACAACTTGAACTTTCACTTAAATTCGTTCAGAAGCATTTTGTCGAAAAAATTTCTTGTGTATTTTTACTTGCTTTAATAGACCAAACCATCAAATTTTGCAATTGTTTTCTTAAAAAATCTCATATCTACGCTCATGGTTGAACTAACAATAATCCAATACTTGCAACATGCACTGTTACGATGTACTAAGTTTTAATCAAGTAGCTCTTACTATTCAGAATATATAGGTACAAAAGCATCTTCAATTTTTTTTCAAAATTTAACACCCTGTATCTGAGAAACAGAGCCGTTCTCGACCCGTATTTATAGCAATATTAACATTTTTGATTTAAAATCAATTTCATTCTTTAAAGTTTGTGCACATACTTAATTAACACGCTGTATAACAGTAATACTGTTCAGTCAAAAACTGGTGCTTATTGAAAACATTCCTTCAACTGAAAATAGTAGTCTGCCAAATATGAGTTTTTAATTTTTTATGTTATCCGAATTGACGCTGAAAACTAATTTTTTTAAATATGTTTATATATACAGTGTTCTAACTAGAAGATAACGTAATCCAAGATTTTTTAAATGGCAGTCTTAGTTTTTCCGAGTTATTTTAAAGGGTATGTACATCGCCACCAATTTCAAATATTTATTTCTAGTCGTTGCCAAGATACAGCAAGTTAAAGATTATTCTTTTACTATTCTTGTAATTTTTTTAAACGTAACATATTCATTAAAAAAAATTTGTATAAATATTTTAAATTTAGCAGTGATGCATAACTGCATGCCCCTCAAAAAAGTACACATAAAATTAGGGTTACTAGTAAAAAAAATCATCCAGTGGTCGGTCATTTAGCCATCACTATACTCGGCGGCCGAAATTATAAAGAGTGACTAATACATAATATAAAAACACTATTACCATAATGGGTATAAAATACAAAATGATTTCTATACGGTTCAATATTATTTATCTTTGTGCCGCTCGCCATGCACATCGGTAGAATCTATAATCGTGTATAGACTGAGTTACACTGAACGTCGATCTATATTTTATCTCTGTCTTTTGCACTTGGTAGGGAATAGGGAAATGCTTTTTTAGTGGGTGTAAACGGACTTGATTTGCCCGACCTGAGAAACNTCGCAATTTTGATGGTGGCAAGTAAAGAGGAGGGAAGGAACTATGTAGAGATGAGGATTTTTATCTGCTCCGATAGTCTAGGACGGTTAGCTCCCCGAGGATAAGGTCTGTTCTTGTTTAGGAGTGTGGAGATGCCCTGGAGTTACTGGCCAGATGAAGAGAGGTAGAATTGGTTTGGGTTCCGTGCCACAGGGGTATCCCTGGCAACGAGAGGACTGACCAACTGGCTTGCCTTGGATATAGGACCTGGACCTTAACTAATCCTCGGAAGCACACGAAGTAACATGAATGGGGCCCTTAACCAATTGGCCTTAGGTCATAACTGGAGGATGAATAGAAGATGTTGGCAGGCCCATAGTTTTATATATGGGCCTAACAAACCTAAGACGAGATGGCTGCTGAGGTTTGGTCGAAAAGCCCTAAACCAAGTATTGGGAGTCCTGACAAACCATTCCAGACTTAGGAGGCTCTTAAGCTTAATACGAATAGAGGAGGATCCTTTAAATTTGGAGAAGGGGAATATACCTCTATCCATTTTCTAGGACATTGCACAGCCTTCGGGAGGTTAAGGTATAGTCTTTGGTCCCGAAGAGTTGCAAGGAGATGAGGCCAAAGACCTACGATGGATCAAAATCCTGGCGTTCATCGGGGCGTCAGGTAGGTTCGAGGAGGGTCCGCGGCAGACTTTAGATCAGTGGATAGGTGTAGGCAAAAAGGTCCCCTTGTGGCATAATTGCCAGACTGAGGACGCTCCGATCTAATACTACACATATGGAAAGTGCGTCGCAGACTATTAGAAAACATCAGGACATTTTTGTAAATATTTGTGGTTCTTTTATTTCTATGAGTTCGCTTATGTGTTAATGAAGGAAGTGGCAACATTTACTTTGATGTGTCATGTGAGAATACCACGTGTTCTGTCAACTTCAGCACCTTTCAATATATTGTTATATAGGGTCAGGGTCTATCTGTATATTCCTTTTTTTTATCATTTTGCTTTATATGGTTTAATCTAGCGATTAATATAACAAGATATCCTTAAAACATAATTTACAAATTTGGATGTGGTTGAAAATGTATACATACACAATCATAAAATAGAGTATACAATTACAAAAACAATTGAGAATATGTTTAAAATGTATTATTAAAGAAAACGAACTTGATTATTTGGTTGATATTTCGATTAGGTATGTAAGATTTTCTACATATAGCCCATACAACATATTCAAGTATCTTAATAGCAAAGAAGTACATTGCAGTAGAAAGATAATTGTGGTTCACCCAGCATACAGAGTAGTCCATTTTCGTTAGGAATTCAAAGTACCTACTTTAGTAAGTACCAGAGTTAGGGAAAAATCTAGATAAATTGAAATGGAAATTCAGAATCCTTGCTAATCTTCATTTATTTTCTAGTGATAAAATTCTATTTATTTTCGCAATATTACTCGGAAATTAGCTAGAATTAAAAAAACTCTGGCATTCTAATTTTTCTATGTAATGCCAAATGCCTTAACCTGCCAAATTACAATAAAAATTTGCGTGTGTTTAAAGAAAAAATTTTTAATTAATTCTGGTATCCTTATTATCCATAAAAAATTGTATATATTAAATTATTTTACTATTACTTACATTTTAAATTTCAGCTACTGCTGTTTATTTGGTTGATAACACTGTCACCTTTACGCCTTGGCTTTTATACTGCCATAAAAATTACATAGTTTTCAGTGTACAACAAGGAGCCCGTTGACATTCGCAGTGTATTGTTTGGGTTAAACAAATTAAATAAAAATATAAATAAATGGAGCTGGAAAATATTTGTTTTAATTATACTGTTAACGAAATTATGATATTAAATATCTACAACCTGTGAATGAACACTGGATGTAGTGACTTGTTATATACACACGTGCACATTATGACAGAGAATGAGAAAATGCAGATAGATATCGAGCTCGTAAAGCGAGTGGCCTGAACCGAAAAAAAAATGGTTGTAACTCATGAGTTTAATATTATACTTCATAACTCAAAACAGAAATGTATGGAAACAATGTAATGTAATATTTGCGAATCCTCTACAATTAGAATTTGTGTGCGATTTGTGACGGATATATTGTTTGAAAATTTAGAAACCAGTTTTTTTCCGAAACTAAGTAGTAGTCCATACAAACGGCTGAAGACCAAAGAATTGTTATTATTTTAACGAGAGGCCAAAGTATATAAAACAAAATGTAGTTTCGCTCTCTAGGTGTATTCTTATACAAGATGTTTACAAACTTGAAAAGGATTTTTTAATTCAAGAATATCCAATAATCAAAATTAGTCAAACTACAAACCGGGCGGCGCTTAAAATTATGAATAAATTAGCTTATTGTAAACCTTTGGAATAACTTGTGATCTACATAAAAAGGGTGAATTCTACTCGCTTCTCTATTCCGCTTTTTTTATCAAACGGAAGAATTGTTAGTTAAATTGTAGGTTATCATCAGTTTTACTTTATTCAGTACGGAAACAAGCGTAATTTATTGTCCAAGTTTTAAGCAAAGTTATTACTGCATAAATGAACAAATGATATTTATTTTTCTGGATTATGATCTGTGCTTTAGTGTGTGTTTCAATAATTGTGAATAAACATAGTAAATTGAGCTATAAATAGAGTTATTCTGAATTGAAGAGGGTCGAACACTTGTAAGCAAAGACGGTGCTGTCGATGAAATTTTCAAATATCCTCCACAAGTTTGTAAACAACCTGTGTTATGATAGCGTTGCTTAAAAAATCAATGGTATTATATTCAGGTGGTGTCCCCGATTTCACTGTTCACTATTATGACCTCAGGAACTAAACGTCTGTCAAATGGCGAAATGTTGAAATCCGAAATTCCATATTAACTGATTGCAAGTGAAGGGAAGCGGAGATCATTAAACAACACTTCAGCAGGAGATGTACATAGAAATATTATTTGGAGTAACGGCAAACAAAAAAATATATTTTTTATACAAAAAAAAGTGGCAGGTCCGAAAGACAAGACCATGGTATCCATATGGTTTTGCGGTCGCTGAATCTGAATCCGGTGTCCGTCTGACACGATTGGCTCTGGTTTAAGGTCAGTTCAAAGTCAAATGTAGAAAATCAGTTGTCAACAAACTAAACCTACGTATCTATACGCTTTTAGAGACGCCGAATCCGAATCCGGTGTCCGTTTGACTCGATCAGATCTGGTTTAAGTTCAGTTCTAGGTCAAATGTAGAGAATCAATTGCCAACAAAGTAAATCTAGGTATATATCTATAAGTTTTTGGGGTCGTCGAATCCGAATCTGATGTCCGTTTGACTGAATCAGATCTGGATTGAGGTCAGTTCAAGGTCAAATGTAGAGAATCAATTGAAAACAAAGTAAACTTACATATCTATACGTTTTTGTGGTTGTTGAATTCGAATCTGATGTCAGTTTGAAGCGATCAGGTATATTAAATACTTTCTAATAGAAAAAGATCAATCAACATACGAAAGATGCATATACAAATATTTTGGTTTTAAACCTAAGTGAAAAATTTGATTGAGTTTAAGCAGGTTTCACCAAGATATTAAAGAAGACATTTGGGTGGCAATGAAACTATCACTGATATTGCTAGTGATACTAGTGATACACATCACGTTGTGAAAAAGACAGGAACAATATCACAAAAAAAAGTAAATGATGTTCAAGATTTAGGCCTGGCAGAGAATGGAGCAGAGTCCTAATATCATGCCTAAAAAAATACTATGCAAGCCGGAAAAGTGAAAACTTTTTACTATCAGTACAGAAATAAGAAATATTTTTCTAACGATGAAGAATTTGCCTTAGGTTACTACAATGATATTGTTGGATGAATCACTTCAATCATGGATGTTATAAATCGAACGCACATTGAAACAAGAGTGCCGTAATTTGAGGATAGTCTTACATAGGATCAAATACGAACATAAATGGCTCTACATTTGACGTTGAACTGAACTTAAACCAGATTTGATCAAGTCAAATGGACACCGGATTCGGATTTGGCGACTTCAAAAACGTATAGATACGTAGGTTTAGTTTGTTGACAATTGATTTTCTACATTTGACCTTGAACTGACTTTAAACCAGAGCTAATCGCGTCAAACGGACACCGGATTCGGATTCAGCGACCCCAAAACCATATGGATACCATGGTCTTGTCTTTCGGACCTGCATCTTTGTTTTTTTTTTGTGGGGCTGTGTAATTATTGTTCTGATTATGTAAAAAAATTCTCTTATAATCCTATTGTATAGGTTAGATGTTCAGAATCAGTTATTTCTATGTAATATCAAAGTTTTCGACTATCTACTGAATATATTAGCTTTTACAAAAATAGATAGAATATTAGGAAGTGATCGTCGTGTTTGTACCTAATTATTGTACTTTTCCGACACAATCCTCTAACTGCAATGCCCATCAGAATAGTGTAACCACGAATTTTATTTTTGCCTTGAATTGACACACGAGTGTATTTTTTGATACTGAATTCGAATCCGCAGCCTAAAAACCGATGTACCAGGTTATTTTTTAGTAAGACGATAAAATATCCCCTAGAATAGGGTGAGGGTGAAATAGTGAATATAGGGTAACAGCAACAATTTGTAAATACTTTGAAGACGTTTTAAAATAGTTTTTTGAGGGGATTAATTCCACGAATAAGAGGAATTTTCGGATTCGGACTTCAGAATCGTAATCAGCGACCGCAAAAACCCGCGGAAACAAAATTCAGGCATAATGAATAGGAAAATGTGTGACATAAAGGGTTACGTGGGAATCTGGGTCTGCAGGTGGTTTCCAACCCTTTGAGTGATAAATTATATTATTTTTTTTTTGGTATGATGTCTATCAACATACATTTATATACCTACATATTTGGTAGTATAAAATACAAGGGTATGATTTTTCACATTGTTTTGCAGTAACAACTTTCCAATGTTGAAAATATTATTGTAGAATGTTTTCTCTCACTATTTCACGCTATTTTGGAGAAGTTTTAGCATTTGCGGATTCAACGTCAAAAAATACACAAGATCTATGCACTCATGTTTCTAATACAGATTTTTTTGTGTGGTTGTGTAATTTGTGAAAGTAAGAATGTTTCAAATTTCAATAAATGTGACTTATAAATTTAAATATTTGGCTTACTTATAAAATGATTTTGGCAAAAAAGGTGGAGCTAGGAGACCAATATTTGCACATATTTCCACATACTTTTATAGAATTATTATATTGATTAAAGTCATACCCGATATATTGCAAGGTTTTATTATACATATATGATTGTCAATAACTTCAGAGAACAGCTTTTAGCTACTGATCACCAGACAAATGATTAGATTATATACATTTCCTGAGTAAGAGAATTGTTATAGTTGATTCTAATTCACATGTGTAATAAATGAGGATGTTAAATAAATTTACTTAATTAGCACTTCGCAGTAATATAGAACGAAAATTTAAGTTTATGTGGCAATCGGAAAATATCATTTTTTTATTTATGGTATCGAAATTACAATAATATTTGAACAATCGCCATATAGATCGTTTCAACGACTCCATAAAAATGAATCTTTAAAACAGGAAAATGAATATTTTATACAATTTTATTGTAACTGAGCATACATTTAAGTTAAAATTGTGGAAATATGACATAAATTTAACCGGATCTATTTTAATTCATGTAATCATGGAAAGAAATAGTCCCTGCTATTATCTTAAGAAAACATTTATTATCATTAACATCACATTTGTTTATATCAACGGATATATAGAATATTTTTCGTGATCGTAAAAATGAATGGAACCCGATTTGACTTTCGGGAAGCTAGAAAAACATGGAACCATTGGCAAACTTTCATTTTTTATCAAACACGATGAAATAGTACCTGAATAGTTGTTTACAACAAAGTTATTTAATTTTTAATTTTTGTAAACTTTATTCCTCTCAAAATATAAACTGTTTTGAAGTACTTTATATGAGACTTATTTGTCGCCGTTGATATAACAAAACGCAATCGTCTACAAACGTAAGGTAATTAAGCTTATGTGTTGATGACTATTTTTTTTTTTCAGCTATTGCCTATATTAAATTATACTCAATTTTTTCGGAAAACATAATCACAGAACTCGTAAATATTTTGTTGGAGTAAAGTGGGTAAGTGTGCGCATTTATATATCTTTTACCTTATGGCAAAAATGTGTAGGCGGGTATTTAGACATCGTCTTTTTAAGATTAATAGTGTCAGAAATAAATTAAAAACTCATAGTCTTCACACTATACATATAATAAGGAAAAATAAAATAAACAATTTCCTTTATATTTTTATGATTTATGTATCTTGGGCTCATAATTTGTAAAGTGAATAAAGCAAAACTTTTTTATATATAAGTTACTTAATCTAAGAATTTTGCTAGAAAAATATCAGCATGCTTGTAGTAATTTAGGGATTACAATTTTATCTACTCTAAATAAAGGGGTAGGTAAGTCTAAGGGAATAAAATATTACTTACAATTAGTAAAGTGCCTAGTAATAGTAGTAGTAGTAGTAGTAGTAGTAGTAGTAGTAGTAGTAGTAGTAGTAGTAGTAGTGCTAGTAAGAGGATACTTGAAATGGGATTAGTGAAAACGTTTTACAAAAAAAAAGTAAGATTGAATATAGTTTCAAGTAAAGATTCTAAATGATCAACACGAATTTGATCAATATTACAATCAGGATATTGTGCAGTCTTGTCATCAACTTTAATTGACTCTAAAAATAATTATCGTTATGAAATAAGACTACGTTTTCATAAAAAATGTTTTAAGATTAAAAACTCATACTAAAATGAGGATTCCACCAAAGGCGTAGAATTTACAGGGGAGATAGTACCCCTTTGTCCCTGCCGTGTGTTTCTTGTAATAGTGAAAAACTATATTTTACCATAGTTTAACTCTTCCTAAGTACCTAAACATTCTGTGAAGTATGATTAGAAAATATTAAACACTACCAAAATAATGCGCAAAAATATTTTAAAAAAGTTGAAACAAAAAGACTCCGTACAGCAGTAAAAAGGCATAGGTGATTTAGATTAAATCTTCATATTTTGGATCAATGATTATCCTGTTGAGTATTAATGAAACACAGGGTGTTTAATTAATAAATGGTTGCTTTATTTAAAAATCTTCTCTAGTCCCAACTTGTACTGTAAATATAATGTGAATTTACTTCGTACTTCCAGTATATTTAACATATTATTAGTAGTTAAAAAAGAAGGTGTAGCAAGTTTTGTAATTTTTCTATTACTTTATGAACAACTCTTTGATACTCATCCTCTATAATGAAATACTAAACCTTTCAATCTATTGGAGTGACCGTTAGTTGTTCCCAGAAACACTTGTTTCATCTAAATGTAGCTTAACTATTATTATTATTATTATTGTATAGTTTTGTGATAGATGCTATTTTTTTAAAAAGCCTTACATCAACAGTCAAGAAAATGTTTACGTAGGGTATCAGCTAACAAAATTTTTAATTATTTTAAACTTTAGTTTCAATATAGAAGGTATTTTTTCCATAACAATTGTTAAATCACAGAAAACATTGATACGGTTTGGATATTAGTATAAAAAAGTATCTCGCCAACGGACTACAGTTTTAACATGTTTGTGTCAAAGTGAAGCACTTCCTTTTCTATTTCGAGACCGGCAGATGAACACGGTCCTTGCTAAGAAAAGTCTGTGTTTTGTTTTCTATGATTAGACGATTATTGAAGTTGCTATATAAACCTAGATATATGATAAAATACAGCAGAAAATCATTTTGTAACATGAAGCAATATAGGAGCCTTTCCAAGACAAAGGTTTGAGGAACATACTTGGTCATAAATTAATTTACCAGGTGCCAAGGTAAGGCTTGAAGTTCGTGCTGGTTGTTGTAGACTCAAAGCAGAAAAGTGACAGCCTGATTTATGAGTGAGTATACTCGTCAAACTTAGTGTCGTGGAAAACCACGACAAGTTAAGTCGTATTAACATATAACTAGGTATCTTCAAAGAAAGCAAATAAAAATAATGACAATATAGGGTGTTAAAATTTAAATACATAGGTATTAATTTTTTTAATGTAAATACAAATTTATTTTAGGAACATTAAAAGCTACATAATTAACGACCCCCTTTTTGAATATAAAAATAACACACCACTGATTCTTTTAATATTTGATATCTTAGGCAGTTAATGCAAGTAAAAATAGACAAAAATAGCTTTTTGCTAATATTTGATATTATGAACATTTTTCAACAAAATTTCCTAATTCAGTTTTTATGATATTTTTAATTTATTTATTTATAATTTTAAATGGAAACTGAAATTGTCCACGGCCACAAAACAACATAAATTATTAAGACATGCGACATAGGTCGAAATAAATTTAAAAAACTACATGAATATGTGTTAGGAAATTAAAAATAAGGTGTTTTCGAGAAAGTTCGCAATTTATTAATAAAACGAATAAATGGTTGCGGTGAGATCGAAAATGAACATGTTACTGTTTAGTACCCAGTTTCTGTTATTACAAAATATTAAGAAATGTTATAGTTTTTATTTGTTGAAATTTGATTTTATTATTAAAAATGATTTTATGGTTATTTCAGTACCCTGTATCTCGCAAATTAAAAGCTACCCAACGCATATTTAAATACATATATTCTTTTAATTTATTTTCATAAGGCCTATCTCATAATAATTTTTGTTAACTTGTGAACAACTTGAACTTTCACTTAAATTTGTCCGGAAGCATTTTGTCGAAAAATTTTCTTGTGTATTTTTACTTGCTTTAATAGACCAAACCATCAAATTTTGCAATTGTTTTCTTAAAAAATCTCATATCTACGTTCATGGTTGAACTAACAACAATTCAATACTTGCAACATGCACTGTTACGATGTACTAAGTTTTAATCAAGTAGCTCTTACTATTCAGAATATATAGGTACAAAAGCATCTTCAATTTTTTTTCAAAATTTAACACCCTGTATCTGAGAAACAGAGCCGTTCTCGACCCGTATTTATAGCAATATTAACATTTTTGATTTAAAATCAATTTCATTCTTTAAAGTTTGTGCACATACTTAATTAACACGCTGTATAACAGAATACTGTTCAGTCAAAAACTGGTGCTTACTGAAAACATTCCTTCAACTGAAAATAGTAAAACAAGATCTGCCAAATATGAGTTTTTAATTTTTTATGTTATCCGAATTGACGCTGAAAACTAATTTTTTTAAATATGTTTATATATACAGTGTTCTAACTAGAAGATAACGTAATCCAAGATTTTTTAAATGGCAGTCTTAGTATTTCCGAGTTATTTTAAAGGGTATGTACATCGCCACCAATTTCAAATATTTATTTCTAGTCGTTGCCAAGATACATCAAGTTAAAGATTATTCTTTTACTATTCTTGTAATTTTTTAAAACGTAACATACATTCCTTAAAAAAAATTGAATAAATATTTGAAATTTAGCAGTGATGCATAACTGCATGCGCCTCAAAAAAGTACACATAAAATTAGGGTTACTAGTAAAAAAATCATCCAGTGGCCGGTCATTTAGCCATCACTAGTAATGCCTGTTCACTGTGTACAAACTTTAAGGTATAGTGTTTCCGATCTCAATTGAAGAACCAAGAGGTTGGTAGTATATACCAGGTTCGGTCGCTGACGCAGCAACTCAGCAACTCAGCATTGAAATATTTGAAAAACTTGTTCCCATATTTATTTAGCTATACCTATATACAGGTCTGGTCGCCCAGTTGAAGCCACAAACGCGGCACAAACACAGCTGCACTGGGAGACTTGGCCATAAATTCAGTTGTCAACAAATGGCCTAGCATTGCAGTGCAACAACGCGGAATTTGGTGTGATTTAGGTAATTTTAATTTATTATAGGCACCTCCTATTCATTCATATTACAATTGCGAAAGGGAGAAATAAGAGGAATATTTTGTTTACTAATATTATTACATTTAGGAGACGGAACAAAACGAAATTTGCCATCAATATAATAAAATTGTTTGAGGACATAAATAATTAAAATATGTTGTTGGTTAAATGAACATATAATGGAAATTTTCTTCACATTATATACAAATTATTATAATTTTTTACGTTTAAAAGAAAACTTTTTTAGGGACGCCTATAAAACTAATTAAATTTTATTGCTATTCGTTTTTATACATGTACAACTGACTTCGGAAAGACATTACTTTCACAAACCTTATCAAGTATCGGGTGTCCCAAAATTCACGCAAGATTTGAATTTCGTGCCATTTCTGCGATAAAGTATTCCAAATAAAGGAATGCTATACGAAAGAACGACGAGTTTTCAGCAATATTTTAAAAATATGGTCGGAATAGTGATTTAACTTCATCAACTGTGAAGAGATTAATTGAACAAACAAATTTATAAATTTTAATTAAAAACCTGTGTTTTCTATCAAATATACTTACACTCATTTCTTAGAACGTTACTTCTACGCCAATGACTAATTTTTTATTAAATCGCATATTCCAAAGGAATCTTGTTTTTTCGTATTTTTTTAGATTATGGATTAAATTGCCATAAGATTTGCACTTTATTTCTACACTGTGAGAAATATTACTTTGCATTAGGTTTTAATACTGTCTAGTGTACACTGTAAAAAAAATCGGCGTGAGTGAAAGCAATAAAGGTTCGGAGTGAATCCATTGAGTGAAAGTATTGAGTACATTTTCACTCAATATTGGGCATTTTGATCATTTTACTCATTTGTGATCATATTTAAACGAAAACTGAGTACTTTCACTCAAATATAGGTACTCCTTAAACAAATTCTTCATGTAAACTCGTATTTGGTGCACTTGTACCTAAAAAAGTGTAAATGTCCTCATTACTGAGTGAGTTTAAATGTATAATAATTTCGAGTAATTTAGATGGCGCCGTGAAGATGGCAGCACTTACATATTGCTTCTGTAATCTCGACTACCGTTGATAGGGGTGCGTTAGATGCTCCAGATAAGCGTAATCGACAGGAGAACAGGCTTTAGCCGGTGGCGGCGGGTCTAAACTGGCGGGTTTCAGGTCTCAACCAGGACAGGAGGAGGCTCCGCGAAGTAAGTTCATTTTTGAACACTGTATGTCCTAATTAATCATTTATGAGTGATTTATTTTTGCACCCAATATTTAGTTAATTAAAAACCAAGTGTGAGTAAAAAATGACTCAATAATAGTTAAATTCAAATCACAGTAGAGAAAAAGTCAACTCTCAATTGGTTTTATATACTCAGAATAGATTCAAAAGTAGCTCAATTGATATTTAGCAGTAACTCGGATTTGAGTAAATCTCACTCATTTCTGATGTAATAGTTTCACTCAAGTCAGTTGTACTCATACTAATAGAGTGAAAATTTCACTCAATCGGGTGTGAACAGAAATTGATACATTATTGAGTAAAATTGAGTGAAATTTGAGAGAAATTTTTGTTACAGTGTATGTGTGTAGTTTTAGTGATAACCTGGAATAAGTTTAAAATGTTGAAAGTTCAACTTTTAAGTTAAGATCATATTTAGATATCATATATTTCATAATATTACAATAAGTTAAGTATACTGCTGTAATTTCTTATACATTTATCTTATTTCAAGAATATCTTCTCTTCAGTACTATTTAACACAGTAATTTAATAGATACAAATTGTCTTTAGTACTAAATTATATATGTTCACTGTTAATTTATGTTTTTTAATATTAAATCACCATAAGTTCATATTTAACTTAGACATATTCTGTAGATAAGATTAATACAGGATATACAATATGTGTAGACTGCTACATGTATTTTTAATTCTCTTTATGTTTGACATACCGATTTTGGTGACTCGCACTGTATATCACGGCAGTAACACTTTTTCGCAAGCCATTATTAAATAAATAGAACGTAATAAATATTTGAGGAGACATCCTCCAAGAAAAATTAACACTAAATTCTTGGCTGAAGCAGCACTTACTCAATGACCCCAAAGTATTTACGTTTTTATAACCCACAGCTCGAAAAATTAAATGTCTACCTACCACATACAGCACTAAAATTTAAACGCACACATTTCATACTACTAATATGTCAACAAAAAAACCTAATCCACTTTATCTTTACTATGTTTATTATTTATTTTTGCTTCAAAGACCTACAGGACGTAATATATTCCACCGGTCTCGGGTTGGGTCTTTAAAACGATCATTTATATTGATATATGCCCTTATTTATGACCATTTGGAAGGTAATTAGCACAATTAATTACGTGCTTATTAAAGGTGACCAGCGTGAAATGACATTAAATAAACGCTAGGTATATTATTTGCGCAAATCTGATTAGATCTCGCGTTAATTAAAGTGACTTATAGCCGACAAATGTTAATAACTTAAATTGGCTGAGAATTATTTATTAATGCGGATCAAACTCTCGGTACTGGATATGAAACAAATCATATTTGTTGTCCGGTGTAATTTTCAAGTCATGTACAATTTGAATAAATTAATAATCACGTTTATATGCGTCCAAACAAGGATATAGAGGTTTACCTACATAAGTAATTTCTGTAAAATCACTTTAATTTGAAGTAAGAACTCATCTAGGAATCATTTGAAGTTTATTTATAACTAGACATTTGAAACTTTTTGACGATAATCAAATAAATAAACAGCAGTAATCTCATTATCATAGTAAGCGGCAAACGCACAAACGACAATGAAATGCATGGCCAACGTCCCTCAGCAAACAACCTGAATTGTTCACCGACACGCCAGGCCGACAGAGCAGGCATTAGGGTGCCGCTAGATACTTATCGAATAAATTGATCGATACGAAGCTTCAGATCAGAGGTAGACATGTACAGGGTACTGTACAATGACGCATTACAATTACTAAAATGTGAAGTAGTTCATGCTTAACCATCATTAGTAAAAATAACATCTCTTAAAAACTTCGACTATTTTAAATATGCGCTTGTGACCTCAGTAAATGTTGAACGATAATTTTCGATAAGAAATTATTATTTTGTTAATTTTTACTAGCACTTATTATTACGTATAGTCTTTCCGATTTCAATTGAAGAATCAAGAGGTTGGCAGTATGTACCAAGTTCGATCGCTGACGCAGCAACTCGGTATTTAAAAAACTTGTTCCCATATTTATTTAGCCATACCCATATACAGGTCTGGTCGCCCAATTGAAGAATGAGCCCGCGGACACACGCGGCACAAACACAGCCGCACTGGGCGACCTAGCCATAAATTCAGTTGTCAACAAATGGCCTAGCAGTGCAGTGCAGTAATGCGGAATTTTGTGTGATTCAGGTAATTTTAATTTATTATAGGTATCTTCTATTAGTTCATATTACAATTGCGAAAGGGAGAAATAAGATATCTATATATTTTATGGTAAGTTCCATGTGAAGTGTTTAGTGTAGAAAAATAGATATTGCCTCTTTTTGTTTCATATTATGCAAATACTTACATATTTATTCCTACAATGTAATAAGTGCAGTTATAAGAAGGCAACGGTTGTGTCTCCTTTTATATAAATAAAGTTACATAAAAGTAAACCCGGCCTACAGCCAACCCTGTACTACTTTGCAGCCTCCCTAATATTTCCGATTCTTTTTTATAACTGATACAATGGTTTTGATGTAAATGTTTTATAGTAACCCTGTTTTGCCAAAAAAGGAACCATATTGTTACAATCTAAAGTTGACCTCAAACTTATTTATATGCTCTTAATGTTTCTCCATTTTGTTTAAGGTGTGGGCGGTATCTGTCCACCGTAACATCAAACATTATTCAGGAGAAAAAAAAAACGCGTTCTATGGTACCGCGACTTATATAATTTATATTTAAAAAGTTTTTAATCCTATACTAGGAAATGCTAGTCACTTATATTTTTTGTTCTGTTTTGAGAGATACCCCGTTTTTCAAACTGTGATATCTTTAGAGATACAAGGTCGGTCAAATTAGGGCAGTTGCAGAATTTAAAGACGAATAACTTTTATTTTTTAATCGCAAGCGAAAAGAGTCGGAGTTTTAAACGCCCACTAGGACACTTTTTTGTGGAGAATTCAAGTTGTAGTCGTAATAGCTGTGGTGTCTACTAGGATCGAAATGTTTTTTGGGGTGCCATATTGGATTTTCGCCTTTTTCAACTAGGCAGTTTTTTATTACAATGATTGTCATATGATTTTTTAATGAACACATACTTTAAAAAATACTTGAAAAAAATCTGACTATTAATTCCAATGAAATTTGGACAGCTCAGTTAAATTTTCATTAATAATGTCAAAGTTTAGATAACTTAAAAAAAGAAAATTAATTTATTTGAAAAATATACGGCTCTGCTTCATTTGAAAATTGCATTTTTATTAGTGCTGACAACTGAAATCGGTTTTTTGGATAATCGGTTAACTGGTTTCGGATAATTCGGATTTTTACGAAACCCGAAAACCGGTTATTCGATTCTTCAAATATCCGATTATTCGATAATCTGTTCATTCAAACATCCGAATAATCGGATTTCTTACTTTATAGCCAATATCTAAATAACACTATAATATAGTCTTAGTATTATGTAGTTATTGACATTGGCTAGATAGTACATACATACTATAAACATTAGGTTGAACCATTAAATGAAATAGAATTTATTTTTATATTTTATCCTGGGACACAGACACAGATACTGATAAAAAAACAATCACCCACATCCAAATACACCAAAAACCAAACCAAACCCATCGATATAAATAATAAATTGATCAACCACAGTTTATTAAATGTAACTGTTTTAACTGTTTTAGCATTTTAACTTTTAACATTAGATTTAACTTTAAAATTTAAAATATGTGAATATGTGAATAACATCGTATATCCTGTCAGTTTTTCAAAACTCCCGATTTTCAGATATCCGGTTTTGGCCATTATTCTAGTAACCGGTTATTCGGTTATTCTAATAACCGGTTTTAGGATATTCGGTTTTAACCACTATTCGACTAACCGGTTTTATCTGAAATCGGTTTTTACGGAACCCGGTTAACCGGTTTTACTTTTTTTCGGTTTTTGCTAGCACTAATTTTTATTTACTTGAAGTTTCACATTGTAAATGAAAATTTTTCTATAAAAATTTCGTTTAATGTAATAGTCAGAAGTTTTGTTTTACAACATTCTTTGCAAAAATGAATAATTTGCTACTTTGATGAAAATAAAAAACTAAATATATCATATAACACATCCCCTCAATCAGAAAATATGCTGCATTTGATGACAAAGTCTTATGTTTCAGAAGTGCATCTTTTTTCGTTTCCAATTAAAAGAATAGAAACGGAAAAAAGTTTCCAATTTTTTGTTGATATGCCTCTACTATTTCCACAATTTCAGACCCATAAGCAATACCCCCAGATTTATCTGTTAAAAAATTATACTCGTATATTAATATTTGACTTTTTTATATATTTTTGGTTATTTATTTATAAAAATCCCGGAAATTATGCATGGTTATAAAAAAATTTTCCTTTCCTTCTAATGAGGCAAAAATTCAGTATGGCGTCCATAAAAAAACAAAACACACATTTTTCACACGTTAATAATGACAGCAAAAATCTATTTCTCACATCATTTTATATCAGACTACATATTTTTGTCCTACAATTTTGGGTAACAATTGCAATACGACTAAAAAAGGAAATAGCACAAAATCGGTTTCCTTCGAATATCTTCGGAACTATTCGGAAGTTTCTAAATTTCAATTCGTGATCGGCATAAGATTCTGCATATTTTTGCTTATTTAATTATTTCTGTATCTCTTAAAATAAGAAAGATACCTGTATTGGACACTTAAAAAGTTGTAACGCTGTATATTAGTTACGATAAAAGAAATCATTCCTAGTAGTGATAAAAAAAGTCTTTGTGTAATAAAATTGGAAGCAACTATGTAAATATTCCTTCAAATATATAATAAAGTATTTAGAAGTTTTTAATATATATTTCTGCAGTTTCACCACCTTGTAAATTTTGTACTGAAAATTTTCAGATCTACGTTAATCAGAATATTTTTGCATAATGACATCTCGCATATGACTTCTAGCTGAAGATCCATTGTAATACTTATTGGCGGAAGATGTCATAAAGTAGTCATTTTTTATTCAATATAATGTTTTATGTGTTAAAATGTTTCTTACTAATTTCGTCTATTATTCCGTCAAGTGAATATAAGTTGCTGCATAAACTGCTAATAAATAACAATCATTTTGCTTAAACTGAAAATATCATATATGTATTTAAAAAAAATTTAAATACAAATTGAAGATAAACAATGGTTGTGACAGGTTTATTCTTCAGAATCCGTCACAATGACCTAAAATGTTTTGAAATACTCACCTCTGCCTTACTGAAGTTGAACTCTATATTTTAAGAGCATTCTGTATAGGTATATCGTAGTCAAACATTTTCAGTGCATCTTAAAAATTCGATAAAACGGTAGAAATATTGAAACCTAATACTGACTAAAAGAATATATAATTTAAATTAATACAGTTTACTCAAAATAAATATGGTTGAGATGATTGCTCAGATATTTATAAATACTTTGCGTTCTTACATTATATATCAACTGAAAATTTAAATCTAACACTATTAATGTAATTACCGTTCTTAAGGCGTATGCTACAATGAAATTCCTGTTAGCGGATCAATAAAATTTTATTTTTAGTGATACCGAAAGGTAACTAGGTCATATCATTTTTTATATATCTGTTTCCTGAACTAATCATAAACATTCTCCTTCAATAAAATTCTACAACATGTAATTTAAAAAAAATATTTTTCAAACATAAAATCCTTAAACGTTCCAATATTTATATGGAAATATTTTGTAGACATGTTTTAAACCCATAACCGCATTAGTGACGCTTATTTAAGTATTTATAGTAATGGTAGTTTCGGTAAATATTTAAAATTATTTAAGAATGACTGTGAATGCTACAACAATGTTGTAAAAATTTACATTGAATTTTTAACATGTTCTTAGAAGCGCTACTTGTTTTTAAAGAAATTATTTATTTATAGCTTCGTCGTTCACAAATCAGATATAAATAATTTTAGTTTTAAATATATGTGCTGATTATTCGCGTTGATTTTCAAAAAACTAATAAAATATTATTTAAAAATCTTACAGAAATATGAGATATCATCTGATGGTAACTATCACTATTTACTCATAGTCAGTCACTTTCTAATATATTTATTCAATTTATTATCCCAAATCATTTTCAATCATGTAAGGATAATTACTGGAGATGTTAATAATATCACAAAGTGTAAAGACCATTAATTTGCCACGAAAATTCAAATATTTTCAAAAATTCACTGTATCATCAGAGATAATGATTTACCAATCCACTGAGAGAGTTTTAAAAGTCTCTTATAAGAATAAAGATAGGTTTGATTTTGTAACATTTGATATTAAGTTTATAATACGCCATAATTCTATATAAAAGACATCATATATTATAAAACATATTAAGAAGTAAAAAGGGTAAAGCCCATTTAATGAAATGTTAATAAATTATACAAATATTACACCTGGTGTTCCTCAAGGATATCATATTAGACTACATTTGTCATGATTATTCGTAAATGAGTATGAAGCCAAATTATTTTCCAAATAACAAAGCGCTTTTTCACTGTTTTAGTTGGTTAATATATTTTCTTTATTACAAAGTTATTTTTATGCTGATATAAAACTATTTTCTCTAGTCACTCAAAGAATATTTACATTAAAGCGATATCTAGGTCGTCTTGATATTTAATTTGGGTAATTTTCAAATACTGTTATATTTTTTGTAACGCTGTAACCCACATCATTTATTTACTCAAAGGACAAATAGTAGATGTAGAATATTGCGGTATTAACCAAAAATCATTCTAAATTAAGTTCATAAATGACAAAGCACTAAATTAACCAAAGTTTATGTACACTAATATCTTAATGACTAGTAAAATTAGGTCAGGTTATACTATGTGTATGTGTTCTTAAATTAGTTACCTGTGATAAGCAAAATAATGTGTAATAAATTTTAGTGTGCGAGTTATATAATTATTTAGAAATGCTTCTTATATTCGATCAGTATCTAAGTTTAAAAAAGTTATCTCAATGTCTACGGCTAAAACATATCAGGTTCAGTATTTTCATATTATAGATATATTTAACCAGCACAGTATTTCTTTAATAAAACCTAGCTTAATAGCACTTTGTTAATTACACATCTATTTTTTCGTATCAGCACTAGTCCAAGCGTATCATACCAATCATTTTCATACTGACTGCGGTAATTAAATTTTATTTCATCATCAGTAACACTGCAAATCAATTTACTATAACTTTAACAGATGTTTTCACCCGTTACATCAAATAAATGTGAAATAAATTCATTCATTAACAACAAATTCTTATATGTCCATGTTAACATTCATATGTTAATTTTTACCGGCAGAATCTACAGCAATTTTTTATTTTCATAATTCAATAACATATGTTAATATTTTGTGAGAGATTCTTGCAGATATGCACGGAAATTAATTGATTTCTATATATTAAAATAAATCATCTTATATATATTGGCTATAATTAAATGAAATGTGATCATATTTATTATTAACACATGCTAGTTTTAGTTTAATAATTAGTTTGTTATGAGTAAACTGAGATTTATTAATTTCGTGTCTCCAACGAGCAAAATTAGGCTCATAATTAGAATAAAATATTTGCAATGGTGACAGAAAACCAAGTATTTTAATGGACTTCGAAATAATTTAAGAGAAACTAATTACAATGTTTTTAGCGTTCAAATTTTGTTTCTAAAAGAACTACAGATATTGTAGCTCGATGAACCGATTAAACATTCAGTAATTTTTTTTGTTTCAGACCGTATTTCTGCTGGCATGCAATGCTGGCTTACTTCAGAAGCACTGTTTCAGTAAGGGAAGAACACTTTCACTTTCTTTGCTGGCTTTCCCGAGACGCGCGGTGGGCCGTGGGCCAATAGGGCAGGGTTGAATGGGACTTAGACAAACTTGGCGCAGTGCAAGCTTACTCAAATAAAGAAGAAATATGTGTGTTACTCACCACCAGGACAACGTAATGGGGGTGACAAGCAAAAGGTAGACAGGCACGAGCACGGCGTGCATATCGCGCGCTCACACTCACTTAGGTGAGCCCCATGACTGGCTTTGGCTTAACAGCGGACGCCGACTTACGGCCGGCGGTATCGCTCAGGTGAGCCGCGGTGCCCGCCGCATGCGCAACTATCGTCCTCTGTGCCTCCAGAAGCTCCGTCCTGCCGGCCGCAAGGACGAGCGCGGAGCTTTTGGTGATGCTCTCCAAGAGCTCGGCGCACTTATGGGCATATGCGACAACCAGAGCTGGGTAGAAATACAGAAAAAGTATTAATCTGTATACTCTGTTGAAGAAAGTATCCATGATTGGTTGTGAATGAGAATCCTGAATACAATATGCAAAAGGTACTTGAATCCAGAATACTTTTACTCAAGTATTCACATTATACGAATACAATGCTGAATAGTTACCTCAGAGGCACAGGTAAAAATACAGAATTATATGAAAGGGGTGGTACGATGTTTTTAAGGTAGAAGATAAAACTGAAATAAGTATAATCACGAAATGAGGCATTTTATGAAGTCAAAAAGTTTATTTTTTTATTGTTTCACTTAATGTGGGAACACCTTCCTATTTAAGATGGCGTTGGCCGATTTCCAAAATTCTTTTTTTTATGTGATAGTACTCAAAAAGGCTACCATAATTTTTGACGTGATTTTTTCTACAGCCTACTATCTATCATTAATAAAAGACCCTCAAATATAAAAAAAAAACATATTAGGCATTTTATTAAGAAAGAAATGGATAGCATTTTCGATTTGATCACACCTCAAATCTCTAAATACAAAGTTTCATTATTATAGCTTTTACAGGGTGTTCACAAAATAGGTCCAAACTTCTAAAAATTTCACTCACTGCAGAGTGTCTTGTATTAACAGTGGAAAATATTTTTAAGGTATTTTTCCATAATTTTATTGACCGTAGGTATTCATGCAGTTTCATTGATTTCACTCATACATGATGCTCACAATATGATAGCCAATATATTTTTTTAATGCAACAAAAAAGAACTTCAAAAAGAAAAAAAAATGAAAAAATAACAGTTTCCAATAACCCAACAACAATTTGGAAAAAACGGTCAAATCCGCCCCCCCTAATTCCAAAAACCCCCCCAAACGAAGGGAGGGTAATTGGCCAAAAGCCTGCCCAAATCCAATAAAAAAAAACTAAATAAAAAAATGTATGTGTTTTGTGGAATTTTATGTGATCAAATAATCGGGCCCTTCTTTTTTAACGTTTATATAAACGAAGAGATTTTCTGAATTTTTTAAATAATGATTTCTGGGATTCAGTACATGCACTTCCTCTTCATATAAGACAGAACCTCTACCTTCAACTAGATGGAGTACCTATTCATGATGCGGTAATTCATAAGTCATTAGTTGAATGAGAAAATTTCCCCAGAAAGTGGATAGGTCGCAACAGTCCGTTAGTTGAATGGCCGTCAAAGGTCCAGGCTTGACGCCTCTTGATTTCTTCTTATGGGGAAATAAAGTGTATTAAACAAGATTCCAGAAGATTTATGTAATAGAATTAGACAAGCATGTCGATAAATAACATCACATCAATTGAGCAGAGTTATAAGAAATAAGGGGAGATGAATTGAACAGTGGACTAATAGAAAACGGTAATATTTAAATTTTATTTTGTTGTGAAATTAATTTCTGGTATGATAAAAAATATATATAATTTGGCTGTCTTACTATGAACACTCTATATGAATGAAATCAATGCATGGAAAGATTAATTAAAATTATGAAAAAATTCCTCAAAAATATTTTCCACTGCTAATACAGGACACTGCAATGAGTGAAATTTTTCGAAGTTTGCACCTAATTTGTGAACACCCTGTAAAAGCTATAATAATAAAACTTTGCATTTCGGGTTTTGAGATGTAATCAAATCAAAAGTGCTGTACATTTCTTTCTTAAAGAAATGCCTAATATAGTTTTTAATTTTTGATGGTCTTTTCCTAATGACAGTTGGTCGTAGAAGAGATCACATGTCAAAAATTATAATATCAAAAAGTAGGCCTTTTTGAGTAGGTACTACTACATAAAAAAAAAGAATTTTGGAAATCGGCCAACGCCATCCTAAGTACGGACTAAGTGAAACACACTGTATATCGCAGGTTAATTGCAAAATCAGTATTTTTATAAAATACATAAGCGCTTTATAAATGACTAGGCGAATTGTAAAATGATATGTAAATAAAATTTTTTTAAAATTTTAGACGTTTTATAAAACATCGAATAGTATAAGTCTTATTGTAACCGCACCTTAATTTTCATTTTCTTTATAATATGATTCTTCAGTTTTCTAAACGACTGAAAATCAGTTAGACATTTCATGAAATATCAATTTATATTGTTGCTAATTCGTACACTATTGCGTAGAAATCAAAAGTATTTTTTAATTACATAAGATGACATGAAAATATAAATGCTAATTCTTACATTTGATGAAATCCTAGTTATTTTTTTAAGTGAAAATGGCAAAACAAATCTATTAATTTAACGTTTGTTTATATAATGTCATACCACGGTACAAACTCACAACATGAAGTGGAAAACTAACCAAGAAACTAGAAAATTAATAATCCGCACCTACCTTACAATTCGTCTAACTCGAGAACAGTCTCATTATAATAAGCTTGAATATGTTCAGTTTATTATAGGTGCCATTTAAAAATATTGTTTTTTTTTTAACCGAATTTGAAACGTACAAGTCAAAAATTTCGCGCGTGACGAGAGCAACGATCACGCGCATGTGCGGGCCCGGCGCTCCTTCTCCATGTCGTTCATTAACGTTAAATTGACTGCCGCTAGCACGTTTAATACAAGAACTATCAAGGTAAAACTTCTCTGAAAATAAAAGTTCAACCCTTTCTTTAACTATCTCTAACATTCCTGTCTGATACGTCCAATAGTTAACAAATAACGTTGTAAAAATGTTATTTTGGGAACAAAGAGGCGTAGGTGATTTCTTTTTTTTAATTACCGTAAAAATAAGCTCTATTTAACACAAAAGCAGCGAATTCCCGACCGGCTTTTGCCTGATCTTGGGACAATTTGTTTATAACGCTGTTCTGTACGTCCTACTTTGTTAGTTGTAAAGGGCTACTTAATTTCAACTTTTTGAAATTTTTTCCTTTTCGATACATTTATTTGGATCAATTATAATCTATATCTACGATATTAACATCTAAAAGTAACGTTTAGTAATTAAACAATTAGTTGCAAAAAAAAACGAACGAAATTAATTAACAAATACCTGGAGCAATAATTTCACGGTCAATTGAATCGACCTTTGGCACACATGTTGGTCTTTGGGTTGACTATCTTTTAAATAAGTTTCATCAACATCCATAGCTTTTTGCAATAATAATGCGCAATTTTCGAAAACTGATTTTCTGTGTTCAACCGTTATTTTACAGTTAAAAAATTGGTGAAATATATCTTAAATTCTTCGTGAGCAGTAAAAAAAGTGAAAAAACACATAAATTTGCCACTTATTTACAATTTGTCAACTTAGCATCACTTCTCTTGAGTTACCTTTTTGATATTATCATTCTACATACCCTTTCCCGTCATAAAGTGCAACAAAATTAATAATTTTTTCATGTTCACACTCTAATTCGACTGGGGTACTAGTAATTTATAAAACACCTAGGCATTTTATAAGAAAACTGAATTTGCCACATATACAAAATACTTACTTGTATAGGTACCTTTAAAAGATTCTTTCAAATTTCTTGATAAATCTAGTGCCCCAATTAAAGGTACAATGACCGATTATACATGGTATCAGCCAAAAGCTATGCATCATAATGAGAAAATTTTGTACTATCTCCATTTTTGAAAACAGAAACAGCAGTGGCTTCTGCTTGTCTAAAAACTGCAAAAACATACACCAACATTTGTGATATATTTGTGCGGTATCATCGAATTATTAAAAAAAAATAATTGGAAAAAATTGATATGCAAATTTTAAATTCAAGTATTTTTAGAATTTAAAAATTTTCTTTTAAGACGAAATTATTTTATATATTTTCCAGTGCAAATTGAAGTCAGAGATTTAATTATCTCTTGTGCAACTAAATATTTTTCTTTAGAAAATTATTATAAAATATTAACAATTTTGAAATATTGTCGCACCAACAGAAAAAGTTCCTTTCGTGATGCAAAAGTTACGTTAAATCTAATAAACTTCACTTAAAATTGAAAGAAGATATTATATTTTGATAGTGAATATAAATTACAAGTCAAATTTGATTTATCTCATCAAAGAGACACGCTATTACAATATTTGGACACTCACAAGTGATTTCTGTAATTATTTTTTTAATATCATCAAAAATTATCTCTTATATTGCAGTATAATTTTTCAGAAAACTACAATAAACTTTATAAAATTCTCTACAAATCAATAATTAAAGCAGCATGGCAAATTTGAATATTTCAATTTCGTTTTTTTTATCAAAGTTATTGCGCCTTGGTCCTTGGTACAAAAGACGAAGACGAGGGCAAACGCTCCCTGTAGATGACCTGCTTTGTTTATAAATGAGTCAAACATAAACATATTGGAATTTGAATGTTGCATGATATTTATGATGCAATTTTTAATCGTAAATATAATATTCTGTTTACGAATGCCAATCACTCTTCCAGAAGTTATTGAATGTCCTGCATATTACATTAGAAGTTGGACGCTTAGCAGGAAATTTTGGATGAAAAGTCGTCTAAAGCACGATACAGCAACGATATCACGAATTTTAATGAAAACATGTAGATATCAACTAATTTGATTCAGATCATCTGAAATTGTTCGCCGTCGGATCGCAAAAAAGACCAATTGTAACAACTACAGTTTGACATTTTTGTGAAAAATCATTGACGTCAATACGATCTTAGCTATGTTAAATATATTAAAATAAACTCGCATTGTGTTACAAATGAAATGTGAACCTTAACATGTATCTATATCATTAAAATGACCTTTGCGTACGTTTGTCAGGGGAAAGTTCAATATATTTTGCTTTAGCAGGGAATGCGTTCTACAAACCGTTTATAATTTTTCTTTCTTCTTAAACTGTTAATTATCAACAGTATACGTTGGTATATTATAAATACTTAACATAATATCATGTAAAAGAACTACTCAATCTTGCAGCTGTAAGTGTCGACCTTCAATTTCAATCTTTTACATTAATATGAACTTCACTAAAATCGTTTCACATGTACAATTTATTACTGCTCCTTCACAGCATAAATCCAAAAATGCTTAATAATTTTCTTAATTTGATGAACATAGATCTAGCGAGATATTTCTAAATTTCTTTAAATGCAGTGACCCGTGATATGAACTGATGAACTAAATGAACGGGGTCCACTGTGAAAACCCCGAAACATTTCTTCGGCAGCTTATTGACACACCGAAGTGCTATATGAAGTGCAGTTGTAAGGAAAATACTTGTGATAATAATAATTGTTGATATTTTGATACTTGCAAAAAGTTACGTAGAGTTGATTATAACGTTTAATTTTACACGCTGACAAGGTAACTACAATTGCCATGATAATTTTAAAAATAGAACATAGCAAATCTCAGCTATTCGAGCATATGTAAAATTACAAGGAAACCACATTAATTTACAGATAAATATAAATCTATTGTAATTTTTTTATTTGTTGAACTTTGTATAATTCCATTTATATTTATAACAAGGCACAAAAGTGAATTTATACTTGTGCAAGGGCAAGTAGATAATATGTGTACACTAAACAAGAAACTTTCCATTTTGCAAAAATACATAACTGCCACAGCAGCAAGCCTTGTTTCAACTGGCAGATGTACTTTCTTCGTCTTTAGACTAGAAATTGGCATACGAGCTATATGTCACTGACATACTAGTTTACTAGCATGTGCCAAATTTATTTTTGGGTTTTTATTTAAACCTTAAATATACAAATGGAATTAACACTCGAAAAGTGTTCACAGTTAACTTCAATATAACTGTGATAGCAATGTAAAAAATAGTACTTTAAAATTACAATAGAAATGGGTTACCTACTGTTATCAGTAAAATTCCATTTGAAATGTGATTGGTCAGTCACAGTACAAAAAAAAACATGTGAAATTAGTTTCAATTTTAATGTGACTTCACATATGAGACTGTAGAATTTTTATTCAAACGGATGTAATTTTACAACGAAATACTATCGTGTTAATAAATAAAGAAATAATGAGTTTTGCAAAATGATGAAATTTTATTTAAGAACTAAATTGGTTTGTAAAATTGAAGTTACAGTTAAACGAAGTACTGTAAGTTAATAAAGAACATAAAGAATATTTCAAATTTGACAGTGATTATTCAAACTGATGTAATTTTATTGTAATTTGATTGTGTAATTGGAGATATAATAACAACGGGGATACTATGGTGCTACAAAAAATAAACAGGTAAATAGTTGTTTTTCGTAAAATGTCTAAATTGTTGGCATTACACATACAATTTCCGTAATGCTATAAATAAAAAAATGAAAATTTCAATTTATATCATTATTCATAACAAACGCAAAATTATGTCAGCTGATATTTTTCCAGAAAAAAAGCAGTTCTTAAAATAATTTTAAAACTCTGTATCTAATAAATAAAATTATAACGTAGATCCATTTGATAAGAACTCAAAAAAACGATATTCTGAGCAATTAAACCATATGACCTTAAGACTCAAGCTTCCAATACTAAATCCAATTAACCAAATCCCATAAACATTTAACCCAATGATTTCCCAACCTAATAAGCCCATGAACCCAAATCCCAATAACCCTATAACCGAGGGAATAAATCATATGCAATCTGTATTATTGCAAAACGTTAACGTTGTTGAGGATTTCTTAAAAACCTATGCACTCAAACTCCAAAACCCCCATGACCCTACAATTCATAACCCCACAATTCCCTAACTACAACCTTGTACTTTGATCCCATTCACCAAAGAACCGAGTGTTACAGTCGGTCTAGTTTTTTTATAAGTTTAATTGGTAGGACCGTCGGCATTAGCATTACCCGATGTACATTACGAGGTGGTTGCGCGATCGGATTTCGTACATCATATAGCTCAGAAGAGCTTTTGAAAAAAAAAATAATTTGTAGGATAAACCGTACTATAGATTAATCAATACAACTAAAATAAATGAATGAATAACAATAGATAACCCAACAAATTATATAACTAGAAAGACCGGACATGTGAAATGATTACACTGAAAGAAATGGGCTTATTAAACTATTTATCTAGAATAATGTGTATAGCGCATATTAAAACTTTTATAACCAACATACAACTTTTATTAAAAAAAAGCAATCATCTCCATACTCATTATTCAATCAGTTTAACTGGAAGGTGCTTAATACACCTTATGCATCTATGAAATAAAGGTTATAATGAATTACTTATACATTATTAGGTGTTATAGACTTTATATTCCAATTGTATAGTAGGGAAGATTTGTTGTATAAAGACCAGTATCCGAATTTGTATATAACAATTGTATTAACAGAATTATTCGTTCTTATACTGAATATGTTTCCGTTTTTAACGTGTAAAACGCATCTTATAATGGTTAAGTGATCGTCACCTCTCGGTGCATAATCGGTTATGATCGTTGTTAAGTTATATTCATAGTCTTGTAATAATAATCATATGTCAGACCCGAGAGCGAAGTGCGCCGACTCAATAAGAAACCTGGCTATTCCAGCCGCTGATTTAGGGTTCGCCGCACGAGCTCATCCCTTCTAAGATTTCAGTAGCATGCTATGCATGAAGCAGAACGGTACTCAACTATCTTATACAGTCCACTTTTATTGTCCATACATGTTCAATCATTGTCAAAATAAACACACAAAACCACAACGTCTTTATTATCTTTACTCAAGAAGAGAAAATACAACAATCGTAAAATTTCCGACAGTCCGCTGTGCATCGACTTACACACGTCTAGTTTGATGAAAATGGACAGTATATGCACATGTTTTGTGGGATACATGATCATATCGCGTTGTGTGAAATGGAAAATTATTATGTAAGTATCTAACTGTTTTATGGCTTGTAATTGTTTTGTTTTTTCAAATGTAAATCTTGTCTAAATCTTAAAAATTATTATTTTGTAGGTCCTATTAGAAATCGCTGATGTTAAGTTTTACATAAGATGGAGGAACAGAAGGTTAACGGTGACAAAGAAGAGCATGGGTATAAAGTCAATCAACCAGAGGAAATAAAATTATATGGAAAGAAGCTCAACCTTTCTGGGGATGCTTCATTCTTAAGGTGGAAGAGTTATAGTGCAAATTCTCATGTAATACAAGAAAATACGGGTGCATCGTTGCTAAGAAAATAAACTGGACAGTTTTGGGAGCGATTTGTCATCATTTTTAATGCTTAAAAGTATGTTTTATGTATGTTTACATTAGAACCTTAGCTTGTAATTACAGTTATCCAATAAAATTTCTGAAAACTTAATGACATATGTTTTTAACTCATACAGAGTATACAACAGTTTAATACATTTATTATTATAAAACTTATAACCAGTACTAGATGTTCTAATAACGATATGGAACACTTTAATAACAGTTATTGCTATTATTTCGTAAAGGGTATAAAAAACGTTGTATACTAGTTATACAATAATTTAATAAAGAATAAGGTTTATAGTCACTATACAACTGTACTAGCAGTACGCGTTTTATATCCAATATTCCCCTGTTTAACTGTCACATATAGTATACAATGGTCTTATAATGGCATATAGAATTCTAATAATTAATAAAGCGTATTTCTTTCAGTGTAGATCAATATAATATAGGATGCATTTTGGTTTGAGTACTAAGGTTTTCAAGGAGTCCTCCGTCAGCTATGTGATGTTTTGCAATAATACAGATTGCCTATGATTTATTCCCTTGGTTATGGGATTATGGGGGGTTATTGGGGTTTGGGTTCATTAGGGCTTATTAGGTTTGGATATCATTGGATTAAATGTTTATGGGATTTGGTTAATTGGATTTAGCGTTGGAAGCTCGAGTCTTAAGGTTATATGGTATAATTATTCAGAATAAGTATCGGTTTTTTGAGGTTATGAAAAATCCTGGGGTGGTGGGGTTAAATGGACCTCGGATAACGTATAATAAACATGGTCTGACCTCTAGGCCCGAAAGTCGATTTTTTTGTGTGACTGTGAAATGAATCTCCCCACATCCTGTATTTAATTATTTACCATTTAAACATTTAAACAATAAATTAATCATCAAAAATGAAAAAATAGGTTTGATAATAATATTTTTAAATTAAGCATTACCAATATTTGAGCTAAATAGGTCGTACTAAATATTTTTCAAATAAATTTTACAACTCAACTTTCCATAATTCATAATAAAACGTACAATATTTTCAATGCAACAATATACGGCAACAATTCATAACAACTGAATTTACTACAAAGAATTAACATTATTTACTTCTATTTTACAGGCAAAAGTGTATAGAGGGTTTTAAAAAATAATGGTAATGCTTACATTTCATTTTACCGAAATTGGAACAAAATAATCGACTTGATTGTCTGGCTTTTAGAGTTTTGTAGTGAATGCTAATCCATAACTAGTTTGTTGCAACAAAGCAAATAAAGAATTATTATTATTATTATTTGAGAACACCCTGTATAGAGCTTGAAGCCCTGGGCCCACCCTAAGCATGCCCATGAATATCTTGTAAACAAGATAATGTAAAATAGGTCTTAAATAGTAAGCTACAATCCGGATATCTGTGCTTAAAGGTTAGGCAAAGTTCAGGATAGTTATTATTGATGTTTCTTATACTTTAATTGAAATTGAATTTACACAAAGTAATATAACTTTGCTAACTTTACTTCCCTCAGTATTTCCTTGTAACATCATATACAGACAGTTATAGCACGCTTATTGTTACGTCACAAATGAATCTAAACATGCCTGCCGTACAATTCTACACAGGCGCAGTGACAATAGTCAGATTGGTTGAGCCAAATCAAATCATAAATTCACACGTTAATTCGCATATTTACATCAAATAGGTATAGTAAATACGCATAAAGGATTAGAAGTAATATATTTTAAAACGTAATAGGTAATATATCGCAAAAAGAAAATATACACTCACACGTGTAATTTTACATAATATATGTTCAATTCGTTTACATTTTTGTGTAAAAAATGCAGTGTGAGAATTCGGCAGGTATGCCTTCGAAAAGTTGACAGCACGATTCGAGCTGTCTTTTCGCACGGCAACAAGCCCGGCATAATGGCGGCCAGATTAAATCCACAAAAGACGGGTTAGACGACGTTTACAAGTTATTGTCGTAATTTCTAACGTTTATTAACGTCCTAAACAACAATACCCGCTCGCCGCCTCGGAGAACGGCGAAGAATTAGAAATCGCCTCACACCCGTATCTCAATGCGATTGTGTACATCAGAAACGAAGATTTAAAACTTGTTCTTATTTTCGGTGATATCCATTGTCACCCAGCAGTTCCGGTTCCGCGTATCTGACCTCTTGATCCGCAAACAAAGGCCCCTCATTGTCGGTTCGTTTGGGATTTTGCGCTGGACGGCTCCCAGTCGCGGGGGGAGGGGTGGCCCTTGCAGGGTGTACCTACGTTTTCGCACGGGGCGATTGCTGCGAATTGGTTTCTAAGACCGATTACGGACTCATTATATAGCTATCAATCGAATCCTTTTACCTGGATATGAAAGCATTTCTAATCGAGCATTTGGGTATACCTCCTAGCGTATTTGTGCCCTTGAAGAAGAGCGTTCTATAGGTCTGAACCTACTTTTGCATGTTTAAGGTTTGTAGTTATTCATAGGAACATACTGTGCAAAACCATACTTATCGTATCAACTTCGACGTCACCTGTTACGTGGGTGTTGTACAATAATGAAAACGTAATATTGACAGTTGGTAGAAGGAAGCGCAAAAACAAACGCTTAGGTGGGGAATTCTGGAAGGAAGCCTAAATAGTTGAAGTGAGAACAGTGTGGAGATGGGTAGTAAGACGATTGGCGGGCAGTGTGGCAAAATAGTGAAAAATTAAAGTATTAATTAGCAGGTAATTATTCTGTAAGTACGTTGTTGTTAACTGTTGTATGTAATCTTTTGATTGTGATGATTATAGATGTTTAATGATAACAATTCTTCTCTGTACGTTCAGCCTCCATTGCATTATGCTCAAGGGCATATATTTTTCTAAGGTAAAATTGTTACAATTATTATTAATGATTGCCCATTATTTATTACATGTTAAAATATATATATTGTCGTGACTGCCCAGATATTGCAATAACAACTCCTTTGTTTCACATTTAACTTGTTTTATCATGATTACATTGTTCCAAAAACAAACAATAAAGCATTTCTTGTGCTCACTTTATGTCATACGCATATAAGAGCCTTGTTGAATTTACTAACATTTTCGCCCGTNTATAATGTATTTTCCTGACTTATCCTATGCCATTTGTATGGTCTTCTGGATTAATAAATTATTATTATTATTATTATTATTATTATTATTATTATTATTATTATTATTATTAATGCTACATTCATCCTTTAAAAAAAATTCGAGACAAAAAAAATCGATTAGAACTTCCCTATCCAAATTTGTAAAAGGTCCTCTTCGATGTTCGTTTTTCTTTGAAAATCCTTCAAGCTCAATATGTCTCGTTCAGACTCCGTTAGTTACTTTTTATTCCATTTTGCATGAGGGAACCATTTCAAACTAGTAAGTTGGAAGTGTATATCACCCATGGTTTTTCTAAAGGCCCATAAAACCGTTTTACAAAAAAGAAATTACTAGTGTTTTTTGATTTACACACATATAAGATCAGTGATAAAAAGTATAAATTATTGCTTACTTCCTCAATAATTAAAATTAACTAGATTTACAGATATTGAGATATGACCTTATCGGCATTATCATCATATAGTAAGAAGGTATATAACTGTCTCTCGATATGATGTATTTTACTTACAGAAAACATCTACAGCTTTCCTATAACTTGCGCTTCAAAAGTACAAGTAATTACTTCTACCGCATATTTCTGTTAGTTAATTAATTGACACATTTGTTGTCGATCTTGGTAATTGGACCTGAATATGTTCCACTTCACTTATTCCACAAAACACATAATTTTGCATCTTTATTACCGGTTAACACAGTTCTTATTGCAAACCTTGTATCTGAAAATTTAATTGAAAGCTGTCCTTAATACTTCAATCTCAAGCCCGTATCAAAAGCTATAAAAGTCAATCAAGTCCGCAGTGTAAATTAATACAGCTTTGGTAAGTGAAGGTTGCTTTCAGTTTTACTAATGAGTATTACGCTGATCTGCATTCAACTCAGACCCTCTCGACAAATTCGTGAGACATAATGCGACAGATACATCAATACGTTCGCGAGATTTACATATAGCTCGCTGTCTGATAATCTATCAGGATATCAACATCCTAATGGGCAGAGTGACTGATTTGTAGGACGGTGCGGAGACAATGTTGAATGTGCCTCCATTAACTCACCTCGACGTCAATTGCAAGTACTTTGTTTCTTTTCAATTCCACACAATGCGTCAGATAAATAAAGCTATGCAAATGGCAACCTTAAAGGGAAGGCTTGAAATTTCAACTGGTGACTGTTCGAGGAATCCAAATTGTAATGGCTGCTGCTTGTATATGTCTTTATACATACGTCTTGGGAAGAGACCTGCAATTTGAACCAATAAGTTTTGTCCTTGTATTGTTATCCAGAGAAAATTTAAAGAAGGCACCTTTGGATTTCAGCATTTTCTCTACATTTTCATTTTTCTCCTGTGTGAAAGTGTGTATCAAGAAATTAGTAAATTCACATCGTTTTATAGTCTATTTATTTATTACTGTACATTGTAGAAAAAAATATATTACTACAGAGTGTACGAAAAAGAACAGGATTCAGTGGCACCTTCTTTGGGTAAAAATAAATGGATGATTTTGCAAGTTCATATAAATGAAATATTTTTTGTAATTTATACCAACTTAATCTCTATCAAGTATCTGTTGAATTATAGGCTTTTGAACATAGTACTGTAAAATTAAATTCACAGGACTCTACAGGGTGTAACATTGAGTGAAGGTCTTATTTATACAGAGGCTCCTTTGACCTTTAGAAACAATAGTTTATTTTTTCAAATTCCGTCGTAAAAACAGTTTTTTCTTAAAACCTTTTTTTAATAATTTTTGTGCCCCGCCCCTGAAAAAACTAGTGTAACCTCACATAAAGGCGCGCTTTAGTCGCAGAGCATGCACAATTCCACACTATTCACCGCGAGTTACTTTCGTTGAGTGGATGTTTGTTACACAAAGTTACAAGTAACCTAGCAAAAAACTCAAGTAATCAATAATGATAAAATGAAATACATAAAAATAAATAGTCTCTTGATGGCTTCCAGTGATGAACATTCAAATCCACAGTTAGATGTACTTTCTCCAAATGCAGAACAACAACTGACGCCCTTCGCTTCGTCACCGTTGACCTGCACTATCTCCCTTCACGTGCACTGTAAGTTGCCTACAATTAATGTATTTGTAATACATGAATATTACAGTGGCAGAGTACACAAGTATTAAACTAAAAAAACTAATTATAACTCCTTAAAGTTACACCTTGTACAGCAATTATTTATGTTTTGTTGATTTTTTATTGCAAATTTAGAAAAAAAAAGTTTCAATAAAAATGTATAAAAGCCCCAAGTAACTCTAGCTGACGACTGCATTAGAAATCCTTTTCTTTCTGGAACTGTGCATTTTAACGACAAGCAGCAGGAATCTGTTTAAAGAGAAATAGTTGACGTTGAAAAAATATCTACTTTCTCGAAACAACAAAAAATCTAATTCTGCTATCCTCACATTAAATTTCTTTGAAATAACTTTTTGGAATGACAAAGTTACCTTAAGCCAATAACTTTTTATGATTTTACTGAGGTGACTTCATCTGGATCGGTTTATTTTTGCGATGGTCTTTGTCCAATTTGTTATTAATGATTATATAAAAACAGTGAAGAGTAAAGTACCTTAAATCTTAACGCTACGTGAAAAAGTAATGGGGAAAAGTTGCTTGGAGTTAAATTTTAGGTTTAAATATGAAAGCATGGCCTCTTAGTTAATACTCGATATTCTGGGATAATCTAGGACTCTAAAAATATTGCTTTATTGAAAAACAGATATACGTTTGCATATTAATAATCTATTTTTTGTACAGGGAGATCAAAGACTTCAAAAACATTAATCCAACATTTATTTTGAGAACACGGCAAAATCAGTATGTACGCGCCACTACAAAACTATTCTACATGAAGTCCGCCAAGTTCAACAAACCTCTCCAATCTTTTTCTAAATGCAGCGTAGGTCGAATGTATCATTTCTTCATTTACTTGGGCAGCAGCTTCAATTATCCTGCTTTTCAAGAAATCAACATTGTGTTGCACTGGTTCTCTGTACACTCTTTCTTTCGAGAAGCCCCAAAGGAAATAATCAAGCGGCGACAAGTCAGGGGACCTTGCTGGCCAACAAATAGGACCATATCTTCCTATCCACTTTTCTCGAAATTTTCTGTTAAACCAATTGCCGACTAGAATTGTTGAGTGAGCGGGACATCCATCTTGTTGGAAATACGCTTTTTGTCTATATTCCAAATGTTCTTCTAATTCTGGCCAGAAAAACGTGTCTAGCATCTCCAGGTACGTATATTGATTTAAATTTGCTATTTGAGGTTTTTGATCCCCCTGTATAAAAAATAAATTATTAATATGCAAACATGTGTATCTGTTTTTCAATAAAGCAATATTTTTTAAATAGAATGGCTTCTCCGAAAGTATTAAAAAATAAGTAGAGTCCTAGAATATCCCAGAATGTCGAGTATTAACTAGAAGGCCATGCTTTCATATTTAAACATAAAATTTAATTCCAAGCAACTTTTCCCCATTACTTTTTCACGTAGCGTTAAGATTTAAGGTACTTTACTCTTCACTGTTTTTACCTTTTCCAAATTTTTGAACACCCTGTACATTAAATTGAACAAATGACTATCTTGCCAAGGGCTTCTGGACAAGCAAAAATTTTTATGAAGAATGATTTTTTTTGACAATTGAAATTTTGTATCCATTTCAGGTATAGGCAACCCGAACTGGGGACACCCTGTATATATTTCTTCTAAATGAAAGAATAATAACAGTATATCCAGTTCTTCAATTTTATTAAATGTTTTAGTATATCTCACATTTCTCCAATAGCAACTTTAAAATCATTTTTCTTTCTGCTTAATTTACATTTTATATTAGTTTCAGTTTTAAATTAAAATACAGAGAGAAGCTCACAAAAATAAGGATCTACCGTTACCTAAGATGCCTGACCATTATCCTTGCCAAGTTAGTTTTCTTCTGTGGCATAGATTACACAATATCTGTGCATGTTACGTCGTTAGCTTAGTCAGTGTGTATAACATTATAGTTAAATAACTAATAGTAACTCTGGATCATGTATGGCGGAAATCATATGTGTAAAATACTTTGGATAGCTTCAATTTGAGAATTTGGATTTGCACAAACAAAGATACGAACCTAGTTACACCCATGTGAGGGATCTTATTAACATATCATGTCACCTAGGATTCGTCGTCCAGAACTAAGGCCGTTTGTCTGACACCAGGTTCAATTTCAGACATCCTGTGTCGAAAATCAGACTGTCTCTTCTTCAGAAGAAATACTGACATTGGAAACTAAAATATTTGCTGTTGATTTAGGTCCACAAATGTCTGATGCTTGGTTTGAAGTCACTAGGTTGTGGTCTCGTGGTTCTTCATTTCTATGTTTGAATCGTGTAAAGTATGAGATTATTTTAAATCTTGTCCCTGGACGTATTCTTCTTTGTAAAGTATTAGCCAAAATATTCTCTTTGTCTATTGATATTCTATTTTTACGCTCTGTTCTCTATATCTGTTGCTTTTTCTAGAGCACGTTTGTTCTTTTAACCAAATACTAACATATCTCCTTATTATCATGGGTACACAACATCTATATGAACATTCCACTCCAGAACCTTGGAGTAAATCGTTATAATAAGATGTTGACTTCAGAAGGTCTGATCATATCATTCTCAAGCCTTGCTATTTCTTTATAAAAACTACTTAAATTGATAATTTTGATGAAATTGTAGCAAGGGATTCTTTAAATTATAAACAGGATAATAATATCAAGTATTTAAATTATTCTTTAACACTCCGCTACATACTTTTCAGAGTGGCTGACACGTTGTGGGATTGGGATTCTTAAGACATCGACATTCTCTGTAGAAGATTTTTTGAAACTGATATTCAATATTGTTTACCATTATAGTTATCAATCAAGAGAACCTACTACTACTACTGCTAATACTTCTTTTCAGAAACCGTCTAGATTTTCCATAATTATATATATTTCTTTGGCATATGTATTTTGGAAAGTAATTATTTTAAAATTGCAACATATGGAACACATACATATTATGAATATGGTGCTAGTAATATAATAATATGAATACTTAAAAATATAAAGTATAAATTGTTCGAGGTAAACATCTGAATGGTAACTAAATTCTTAATTACTTTACATAGTCAATATAATTTTTGACCGAAGCGAATTATTTTGTCTCAAATTTTTTATTAATGTTCTCTAAAATTTAGAGGATCTACTAAAATTCAGTAAAATAGAATTTATAATGCAGCATATTTACTTAGCTATAAATTAAATATACTTATTAATTACATAGTTGGCGTTGACTGTTTACAGAACCGATGAAGATATCAAATAAAGAGTACCTGGATTAAACATCTGTCAAAACCTCCACAAAGGATATCATTTATACTTAAACGAACACCTTCTGTTGAAGATGAATAGAAACAGGATAAGAATACAGTCTCTAAAAGTAGCAATACGTACTTAAACATTATACTTTCAAGTATTATCGCGCAGATTACACAGGAAGGGCCCTTGAAAGGTACGAGAATTGTGAAGTAGCAACACTGCCAGCCTACAAACAAAAGAACAAAAGCATATCGGCTTACAAAATAGAAGTTTAGGCATTTTGCTTTTTATAAAACTAGTTAGCCATGTGAAAATGGTACTTAATACTTTCTGCGACCGACGAACGTATTTAATGCGATTTGCATGATATATAATTACTTTTCTTAGAATAAAGGTAGTAGAAGCTAAGCAAAATTTAATCACGTTACTAATTTGTTAACGATATTTACATTTAACAGTTTCCGACTCATTAGATTTTTCAAGAAACTGTTCAGAAATTTTTACTATTGGTATTAGTACCTATTATATCAATAGTATTTTTTTACATTTTACAATAAATTAAGCAATTTATAGGTCAAATTTAAAGTTACCAATAAAAAATCAGTAGATAACACTACAAACCATGACAGACTTCCAACTTATGTCCAACTATATACAGGCTGGTCCATTTTCGATGGGAATTCAGGGTATTTCAGAAACTACTAAAGATATGATAAATCTGACACCACGTTCTCGAGCTCGATTTTCATAGCAAACTCAACTGTCAGATCGGAAATTTGCTATCTTCATTTGTTTCTCAGTTACAGAGCGTTTCTCGTTATTGTGACACTTTTTAACATGTCTGTATCTCAGCTGTTAAATAAGTTAGAGTTAAAGTAAAAACTGCTCAAGACTAAATCTTTGGCGTAGAATTGAATACCGGTATTAGATTAGTAGTAGATCTTAAGATTTCAGAGTTATGACCCAAAGTTATATTTTTTTAAATGGAAATCGTAGCTGACCATGGCCTAAAAAAATAGAGATTTTTTTCCGCTTTTCAGCAATATATCACATGCTATAGTTATTTTTGCAAATACGGGATGTACGAAGTGTTTTATATATAAATTATATTTTTTTCCTTTTTAATATGACCGGCTATGAAAATACAGATAAAACTATAATTTTTACTTTTACAAAAGGCATATCTATTATAAAAATATGATATTTATTTTAAATGCACAACATATGCTCGTGTGATAATATAATACTAACGGAATTTTAGGACATATGTGGATAGGAACAAACGGTCCGATCAGATGGCCAGCTAGGGTACCTGATTTCAGTCCGTTGGACTTTTTCCTTTGAGATTTTCTAAAAGACATTATATTTAAAATTCCTTTTAATAATATTTCAAATACCTATACATTTAATGAATGCTACCCGAAGCGTTGCCAGAAGATGCGTGAAATGTGTGACAGTTGAGGGACGGCAATTTGAACATTTAGCTATCATTTTTGTAAGTTTTTATTGATGTAGGTACTTACTATTGTTTAATTTACGTTTAATATTGTAANACATTTTACAATTATAGGTCAAATTTAAAGTTACCAATAAAAAATCAGTTGATAACACCACAAACCATGACAGACTTCCAACTTATGTCCAACTATGTACATTGTATTAATACGTATATTTTTTTTCAAATATTTGACAAAAAAACATTAAAATTGTAAAGAAACTCTGTTGTTGGATATATAGGGTGTTCTTAAAATGTAATGAATAAACTGAAATAGAGTGATATAGGTTCTCCATCCAAAAACGCATTTTTCTTTTAATAACTTATCTAAAAAATTGTATTTGGTATTTTCAATAATTCAATATATTTTTCTGAAAGAGCACCATCGATCATATGTAGATTCTGAAAATCAAAAGTGCCATAGACTGCTTTAAAATTTTATTGATACGGTGTACCAATTAAAATTAAAGAAACTGATAACTCTGACCAGTGATAAACCCAACTCTGACGATACATTTTTCTTTGTATTAACTACCGATATGTTTTAAATGTGGCGTTAAAAGATTTCATTGCCAATAATATTACTAACTTCTTTTCTTATCTTAATTGGTATGTTTTTTTTTATTTTCAATATCGGTATTATCGAAGTATACATAAATGTTGATTGGAATTTTCTAAGACGGTTTTTTGAACAAATATCTTTTATTGTCTAAACAATTTTTTTTAGATCACTTGTCCCCATTAATATCTGCCTCTATGAATAATAAAAACGCTATTCCTCCGTGAACTTAATGTAATCGGTAATGCTAAGAAGTGTGCCTGTAGTTTCATTTGAATCGTATGAACCATTGTATTCTCTCGTATTTTTACTCTATTATAAAGCTTCTTCGATGCCAAAAATCTAGGTATGCAAAAGATGTCTAATCTCACAGACAAGATTAGGTTTTATTGAATGTTTCTAATAAATTATGCCTTTTATTAGATGAAATATTAACCTCGTGGTTTTAACCAGTGAGGTGCTACTAAAACTTCCGCCAACATTTCCCAAGACAAGAATACGCCACTGGCGATTTTTTGTAGAAATAATTTTATTTCTAGAAAAAATATCAGACTAATAAGAAAATAACACTAGCAAATAGGTCAAGTAAATAATTAAGTAATGTACATCGATGTACTTTTGACATCTTGTAACCAGGCAATTTATAGAGGAACTTATTATGACATGATTTTCCCTGAGCAGGTTACAATTTTCCACTTCTTCTTTGTGACAATTAGTATCGTGCTCATAAACCTAAGAAGGGTTGTAGCAGCGAGAGTAAATAAACAAAGCTAATTAAAATACTACAACGAGATCATCGTAAAGCTTACTAACTGATAATTAGAGTTCGGGGTTTTCGTCGGATAGTCATAGGCGTATTAATCGTAAACAAATAAAGAAACAGGTAGGTATAAATAAAAATAAATAAATTTGCGTGTTTTATCAGCGAAAGGTCGTTTTTTACCTCTTGGCACGTTCGACATTATTAGAATATTAACACGTATACACGAAGCAAACGCAAAACCAATAACTGCCGTTATTACCGTTTTGTATGTGCGCTATAGCGAAAGGACGACGCGACAGCTACGATCATCCGACTGAATCCCAAACTTTATTGAAAACGCAGACAAAATAATCAATTTTTGCAGATGGATTTTAAAAAATATGAGTATATAAATTACCTCCTAAACGGCTGCTACTATCCGTTTAACGTAATAGAACCCGAATTTAATATTATTTCTACGAAAAACCGTCAGTGCCATACCTTTTTCTTGGGAAAATGGTACTGCACCTTCAGCAGCACGACCCTGGTTGCAGCCACGAGGTTAATATTACATTCAATAAAATGTCTAATTAAGTCTATACGCTGTAGTAAATAAAATAATATGACATCTAAAAAGAGACACTAAATCAAAGCTACTTGAGGAAGGTTGAGGAAACTAAGCCAAATTAGTAAGGTATTAGAATTTAATAGGCATAATAACAGTAACCAACAATATCTAAAATTATTTATTTATCTAATGAATGGATTATAAAAAACGTATTTATTTTTATATTATGAGCGAGATTCATAATGTTTTTGATAAAATAAAACTACAAAATACAACAAACCGCCATGATAGGTTGAACACCAACCAGATCTATGTAAATGTCATTTTGTTTCATTTGTACTTCAACTATATCCGCAGTATTTATCTTCGTTTTTTGTGTTTCCCAACTATCAGTTGCTTAGTTTTGTGTTACCAAACCCTTAATCAGGAAACGTTAGCCATGGAACAAGGATTAGGAGAGTTTCATGCATCAAACAAAGACTTTTGTTTAGCAAATTTTAGAAATGTCAAAACTTCTATGTAAGTACATTCATTGGTGCTGAAATACAAAGAAAACTGCTGCGACACATTTTTGAAATAACTCGTATTGACTGATAAAGATATCACGAAAATTGAAGAAGAGGCGAAACCAGCTGCCTTTGGCATGAGTTAAGATGTGGGAGAGTGACAGCCTCACGAGCGTTTGAATTTAATCGGTGTAAAACCAATCATGCAACTCTGGTCACGTTAGTAATGGAGAGAAAGATCATGAAACGCGATAGAATGTTGGAAGATGAAATGAGGAAAGGAAGTACCAGACTAGGGAAAAAATATAAAAAAAGTGGTCTAATGCTTTGCAAAAACTATCCCATGATAGCAGGATCCCCTAATGGAACCTGTGAAGACAGTATTATTGAAATTAAGTGTATCATGAGTATGAAGACTTTTAAAAATTATGTGGAAAAAGGAAAACCAACCCAGATGTTTTATGTGCAGATACAGCTACAAATGTATTTTACAGGATTTCAAAGGGGCTACTTCTGTGTAGTTGATTGCAACTACAGTACAAATAAAAATATAGAAATAACTAATGTTACGTTTGATGACAACAATGAATCAAATTTTCTTAATGTTTTATCTCTTCAAGAAAAGATAATGTGTATCGATTATTATACCAAAGTACAATTTGAGTAGTAAATAAAATGCATATACTATTGTGGTAACTTTGTATTTTTATTTAACTAATGAATCTTCCAACACAAAATATTAGCACCTTATGTTTACTGTTGACAAACATAGATGTAACGTCACGTAGATGCCATGACAGCGACGACCGCTTCTGCGTGAGTTTTAGACTTAAAATTAAAATGGCAATATTTCTCTACCAAACCTTTTATTTTCTACAGAAATAAGATATTTTTGGAAATAGTAAATACTTCCAAACATCATAGAATAATTTTTCAAAATCTGCCATCATGCCTATTATGCACCCCGGCTAAAACTTTCATTTTTATGGACTCTATAGAAATGCAACTTTTCGACGTTGGTACATAGATAATTAATTTTAAAAAACTCTAAAATGGTATTTTCACTTTATTATAAACGTATAGAGATAATTCAAATAAATTTAAAAAAATAGTCCTAGAATCCTATCAAATGAAGTGGGACAATGTTCTCCGGTGCCAAAAATCTAGGTATGTAAAAGATATTTCACCTCATAGACAAGATTTCCGTTATTATTGCGGAAAACAATTATCCTATGGACTACATAATCCAATTAGCGTTGAATTATACCAGCAATATTTAGTAAACTGCTAGTAGATAATCAATAAATAACACAGACCGACAAAAAAAACGTGGGTTTTTGTGACGCGACCCTACCTACCTTTAGTAAAATTTTCCGCTAAATTCGAAATCGAAAAAAAAAAATTTTCTGACATGTGGATTCCCCTCCACACACACCCTCAAATCCCCTCAAAAATTAAATAATGCAAAGGCACCATTCAACCCACCTATATTTAGTAAAATTTTCCGCTAAATCCGAGAATGATAAAAAGAAAAATTTGTGACCTATGGATTCTCCCCTACACACCCTCAATTCCCCCCAAAACCTAAAAAAATCAAAACCATCCAACCCACCTATTTTTAGTAAAATTTTCTGCTGAAACCAAAACTTATAAAAAGAAAAATTTTTGACTTATGGATTTCCCCCCCCCCTCTCAATTCCCCCCAAATATTCAAAAAATCCAAACTGGCCGTCCAACCTACCTACGTGTCTAATATATTGAAATTGATAAAGAGCAACATGAAAAAATTGCCACTATAGAAATCTTACTACTTCCACATTTTATTAGGATTGTTTCATCAGGTGGCCTCCTTGCGAATGAAATCAATAAATTATTAATTGAAGAAAATTATACAAAAAAACACAAAACTTTTAGAAAATGGATATTTTGTAACGACAGTGTTAAAAATGTTGACAATATGACAAGATTAATATGAATTGTTATTTTACTAATCAATATTTGTATCAAATTTCGTTTTAAAAACTCTCTCGTACTTTTATTTTATTATAAAGGTATTAAGCTAATTCAAATAGATTCTAAATATTTTTTTACAAATGTCCTCTTAAATGAAGTCTGTCTGTTCTTCGATGCTTTGCAAGAAATATCTACGGGAAGTAACTATTCCATGCCCCCACATGTCCCAATAGTCAATATCGATATGTACATTTTTTAGTTTTTATTATGTTACATGCATATCAAATTTGAGAACACAATTTTTAAAATAGATTTGAGCCTATCAAAATGAAATACAATAACAATTACAAACGAGAGTTACACCACGCAATGTAGATTTTGATCAGAAGATGTAGTTTATAAGACTAATATTCGAAAATGTACATCACTCATTTACAGCCCGTACGATATTTGTGGAGGTAAAATTCCAAGGAGACCACTGCGTCGCTTTCTTGGAATTAACCGCATTCGGCATCTGAAGTAGAAAGACATTGGCGGCGTGACTTTACCGTAGCAGCTTGCAATGCATACTGTGTTTTATAGTTACGAAGGCGTGTTCCTTGGTAGGTGTATCGTCCTGTGCATTTTCAATGTCATTTCTTATTAAAATAAATCAAAGGTGAAAAACAACTGTACTTGAACGATATTGGACTTGGACTTGGCATGTGTACGATTTACTTACGCCTGTACGTTGTGTAAATCCAGAATCTTGAGCAATACGAACTAAAATTTTGTCTTTTTCATCAACACTAATAATTTTTGGACGCCCTATGTGGTTCTTGGGAAAAAATTTTCTAGTTTGTTCTAATCTGTCAAAGATATTAGAAATTAACCCAAGATATTTTTTAAAGTCCGTAAATTTTTAACAAAAAGTATTAGAAAATGTATGAAGTAGATGAAGGCCATTTTGAAAATTTAATAAAATAATTCACGGTTATAATGTACTGTTCAGCTATATTTATGTTTACAATTTTGTTTTTGCTAAAATAAAAATTAAATTAGGTACATACTTCTCTAACTTTAATATTATCTCGAGAACAGTAATTTCTAGTGATATCAATTAATTAAGTATACCTTTTTTATGTAAAAGTGATAGAAACAGAGATGTCGCTATCAGAAAATAAGGTACAATGTGTAGCAAAACATTTATAAACTATAAAAGCTCTGAGAGGCGGCGTAAGTGGCGTCCTCTAGTATATATGCCAAAATCATGTGAAAAAATTGAATTTTTCATGTAAAAAAAAACGTTATACCAAATTTCATTTAAATACATCAATTATTTCGAAGGTTATTTAAAAAAATTTAAAATTACATTTTGATTATGACACCCTGTAACTCGGTTACTATCAACATTTGAACTAAAATAAGTTTGGCCAGATCACATTATTATGCCACCACAAATCACCTGTTACTCTGTGTAAAATTAATTCCGGACACCCGTATATATATTTTAATATTCTAATTAATAACGCGGAAAATTTCAAGGCACGCCCCTCCGCGGTAAATTGTTACAGTAGTTCCGATAACAGAACTTTATTGGCTTATTCTTTTCTTGGAATTATATTTCAACAAATATTGTACGAACTGTACACCAGATTACACTACCGCAAGTACATTCCACTAAATTTTGGTGCAAATAAATTATTAAAGAGTTTTTATTAAATATCAAATTACAATTAGGTAAATTTTACCCCTTCTCCATACAGATTTCCCCGAACAAAAAATGGTGTCAAAAAATTTTTGTTGCATAGAATTCATTTCACTTAGCTTAATGCCTTTACGGTAAAACAATATGATGTATAACTGCTTTAACAAGATAGTGATATCGATAAGACATTCTATGTTCTCCGCTATACGTGGAAATAAAAAAATTTGATACACTTACGAACCCCACCGGGTATATCTTCTTTAAAGCTCGAACGGTTTGCATCCTGGAATTTAGCGAACTGTACATTCTTAATGTCAATTGTGTGCCACCATTAAATCCTTCGGCCTCAGATAGTACGTAAGATACACTATTATTTTACTTTGGAGATGCTCTTGCTCTGAATTAACCTTGGCAGGAAAATAAAATACCTACGTTGTTTTTTTGTCCCTCTGACAGCAAAATGCGACTGTCTGAACCGTCAGGACTCGCTACCAAAGGAATTCACAATCACTGAATACTTGACTTGTTCTCAGGCGTTTCTTTTCGGTAGAGCTTGGGAAAGAAACCACATATAGCTCGTTTTCAGTTGGGCACTGCAAGCAAAAACCCGGAATCGTTCAGCAAACCCACCAAAATATTTTAAGCGGCAATTATAGGTGATTTGTTTTGCTTTACACTTAATTAAATATTTTAATTTGCCATCGGGGTAATTATACATGTACACTGCTGTTGAAGTAGGAAGCGTGGGTTTTACACTTTGTGTTACGAGTTTCTAGTAATTATAATTGTTCATACTTAAAACATGAAAGGAGATTTTATTAAATAAATTTCTATATCTTTTAGTCAACTCGCGTTTCTATAACAAATGAACACAACATTATAGGAAATAAACTTGTAAAGTGAGGTAAAATGCTTTTTTATATGTGTTAATTAATTATAATTAATTAATTAATTAATAATATTCCCGTCTAAATTTTCCTTACCTATCTAATTACAATATAACTCACATTCTATTTTGCTATAGTAACTTAAAAAAGTATTTCAAAGTATTAATTATTACAATAATAATACTTATACCACTTATACCTAAATGTGAAAAAAATTGATATTAATTTATTTCTCATTTTACTAAATTCTGTACGCATTATTTTGTTAACATAGTGTATAATTTTAATACTTTCAATTTCGAAATATTACAAATACATCTAACAAATAAATCTTTTTAGTTTATTTTCTGGGCTGCGAAATAATATCTGCAAAAACTTTGTATGTATCGAAATATCTAATATACTGTCAATAATAAATAAATGAGGGCGTGTTCGAAAAAACGCTCGAACACATCGATTGGTATTTTTAGCTGCGCATATTTTTCAACAACTTTTTATACAGGGTCTGTCATGTAACAGTGGTCAATACCAATTTTCTTATTTTAAATGCAAACTGTATATTATTCAATTTTTGGATTCTTCAGAAAATTATAGACATTTCATGTACAATGTCCTATACCTATCTTCAACTGTTTCGGAAATATTGTTTTCAGATTTATTGCAAAAATTAACATAAAAAAAAAGAAAATTATTTGATTACAGAAATTCGCTACAACAAACTAAAAAACTAATAAGTATCGTGCTGGTAATTCCACAATACAGTAATTTTGTTTGGAACAGTAATTTTATTTCCTTCATATTGGCAATTAAATTTCGGTAAAATAAAAAAATATTAAAACAATAATATCAAGATTACATTAAAGCACAACATTCTGTTTCACAGGTTGTGAACATATTTCAGTTAATATTAGTTGAAATATTAGTTTATTTTCAAAGTATTATTGAGCTTTCATCTACCTAGTGACATTGTAGAAAATAATTTCTATGCGGATTATACCAACATCCAGCATTGTATTATTTATGCAATATCAGCTAAGATCATTCATCAGTAGAATAATCAAACATAGAACAGGTTTCGAACTTATTAGTTCTCATCAGTATTTCCTAGGTAAGGCAATCGACGAATGATCTATCTATTTTGGATCTACATCTCCCGAGATATTTTAGGCATATCACTGTTACTCAATGCCTACTAGTATGAAACATTGCTTTGTAACAGGCAGAGAGCGACCTACTAATCTGTAGATATAAGAAAGCTACTTATATTGTGATAAGCAACAATAAATATGCAAGAGTGAATATTTTTTGAAGTATCTACATTACTATTGCGCTTAAGAAAGTTTCAATTTCCAATTTGAAAAGTAAATGAATCTATAAAGCTGTGCGAGTTTTTTCATTTAAATCCGATATAGACAACGTTTATGGAAAAATAACTTGAAGGTAACGTACTTTTTTGGGAATTAAAAATGCTCTCTACTGAATGGCACTAAGTTCTCAAAAAAATGTATTGACTCTTTCATTTGGCTTATTAACATCTCATTTAATTAGCCCATTTTTTTGCTCTCTGAGCTAATTCAAATTAAAAAATATTTTATAAAAAATATTAAAAATGAAGCCATGTTTCGATACCAAAAACTTAAGTATACGAAAAATATTTAACCCCACAGACAAGACTCTTAATTGCTGATATTGCTGTTTTGTACGTGATTAGTCTTTGTTAAAGGTGACGATAGAACAGAAAGAATTTCTTTGAATGATTACATTATGTCGGGTCGATATACAGAGTGATTTCATTTTAAATACAAAAACTACAGGAATAGATTAGTTCATAAAAAATAAGAGCTTGCTCTATAAACATTTTCCTGGGGGACGTGGTATTCGAGATACAGGGTGTTCAAGTTTCCAAAAAAATATATATATTTTCGGTCATATCTTCATATTACGCTGAACGAGTTGAATGAAATTTATTACAGTGTATTCACGTAATTAGACCGTTTATTGAATGTAATATTAACCTCGTGGCATTTACCAGTGGTGTGCTACTGAAGGTGCCGCTCCGTTTACCCAAAAAAAAAAAAAAATACGCAACTGGCAGTTTTTTATAGAAATAATGTTATGATGTAATGTAACGTTAAATAAATGAAAAGTACTTATTGGTATTTTGTAATAGTAGCGACTGCTTAAGAGATAATTTACTTATTTGGCGACCTTAATGCGCAAATTTAGTCCAACTACTCCTATTTGTTTAAAATCCATCAACAAAAATTGAATCTTTTCTGTTTCTTTTCTCTTCTCTTTTCTCTAGCTTTGTTTATTTATTTCTGAAGCTGCATTCCTTGTTGAGCTTTTATAAACACGAAACGAATTGTGGCAAAGAATAGAGGAAAACTATAATCTCCTCAGGGGAAATCATGTCATTATAAGTTCCTCTATAAATAAATTACAAGATGTCAAAAATGTATGGATGAGGAAGGACTTCGTTTTGGACAATTACTGTAGGACTCATTACTTAATAATTATTTATTCGACCTATTTGCTAATGTTATTTTATTAACTAGTTTTGATATTTTTTCCAGAAATAAAATTATTTCTACAAAAAACCGACAGTAGCGTATTTTTTTCTTGGGGAAATAGGGCGGCATCTTCAATAGCACGACACTGGATACAGCTACAAGGTTAGTATTACATTCAATAAAAGGTCTAATTAAGTGAATACGCCGTAGTAAATTTCATTCAATTCCGTCAGCGCATTATGAAGATATAGCAGAAAAAATAAGTATATTTTATTGTAAACTGTAACACCCTGTATCTCGATTACCGAGTCCCGCACGAAAAAAGTTTATAGGACAAACTCTACTTATTTTTTTGGTAAAGAATGCAGTTTCTGTATTTAATCTGAAATCACTCTTTATAGGATTGTGTTTTAGTACATATCATTTTTTGCTTCCATTTAGGATAATTATTTATCACTTGTTGCTGACTAAGTATTGCCAGTATAATTCATTGCTAATTGGGGTATATAGTCCAAAGAGTAGATGTTGCCTGCAATATCAACAATTAGAAGTCTTGTGTGTGGAGTTAGATCTTCTGCCTACCTAGATTTCTGCTGCAGTAAAACTTTTTGAAAAGATTTAACAAAAATATTTTGGGTTTCCTTAATTTATACTCCACGGTCGAAATTATAGAGAGTGACTAAGACATATTATAAAAACACTTTTACCAAAATGCGTATAAAATATAAAATGATTTTTATACGGTTCAATATTATTTATCTTTGTGCCGCTCGCTACGCACATCGGTAGAATCTATAATCGTCTAGAGACCGAGTTACACTGAACGTCGATTTATATTCTATCTCTGTCTTTTGCACTTGGTAGGGAATAGGGAAATGCTTTTTAGTGGGTGTAAACGGACTTGATTTAACCCATCCTGAGAAACGTCATAGCATAAGCGTAGACGAGGGGTCTAATTCCATGGCTATAATAAATTTATAAATTAAAAAACACAGTTGGGACGTTTTAAAATGCTGTAATAATTAAAATGGATCAAAGTGCCTGTTATAGCAAACCGTAAAAAAATATTAGATGTTATGTTTTATTATCTTTTTTCATTATTTTCTATATCGTTGCCGTTTACGCAGACACGCCAATGGATTTTCGTTCCCGGCACGGGAATCACTCTCTATAATTTCGACTGTACAGTATAGCTCATAAAATAAAAAAAATACGAGACCTAATAATAGACTATATATTTAAAAGAAAAATTGTTGCCATTATATTTCGCGGAAACATCCTTGTAGTTATAGCTTTTTGGTATAGAAATGTGAGTAGGTATATTTGGAATTGTATGATTGTTATAAATCACTTTCTTTAGTTATCCCTCCTAAGTTGCGCTTCCGTTTTTAAATTTAGTTGTCCGCTCATTGTTCAAGTGTTTTTAATAATGTTCAGATCCTACGAAGACAATTCTTTCAGTGCGGTTATGCATATGCAGTTAATTAGAAACGTGACAAACTCATACTACGATAATAGAAAGCTTATCAAACGCGAGTCAAGTAAACAAAAACACACAAGATTATATGATTAGTTATTCAATATGACCAATTAGCAGTCCGTTCAAGATTAATTTAATTAGTATTCCGAGAAAGAAAACATCTTAAATACCATCATCCTTTTATAACACCGCCGTTATGCGAATAATAGGTGAAGACTGAATTTTGCCATTACGAACCTAGCACGCACGGGCACGTACGCACTATTATACAACTCTAAATCACAGCCACATATTTGTTGTTGCCACGCCTGTCTCCACTTAAAACTATAGCGCTGAAATCCGTTCCATGAATGCGTAATTATGCGATTCAGACATACTGTCTCATAATTCTTCCCTCAATGGGTAATTGGATAGAAACTTCCCTAAAGCGATGCAACTTCTTGTCTGCCTAAATAAAAGAAGACCTAACTGAAATGTATTTTACATCTTTTCCCAAAGTATATCAGAAAGCGTCCGGTTCACTTCGGGTTAAATTTATTATAGAATGCGTAATTAGAATTTCCGATTATTCAGGCTCATTTTTTTGGAAATCGTTAATTGTATTTAAGAATAATTCAGAAAATGTAAACTGAATTTCAGTTATCACTTTATAATTCAGAAAAATTTATTAAAAATGATGCAACTTATACTATACAGGGTGTCTCACGGTGACGGCCCATTAGAATTATTTCAGAGACTACTTCGATTTGAATTTTAAAAATTTGGGATACCGGGTTTTCGGGCATGCCCTTCTCAACTAAAATAGTCGCGTCCACGTACCACTTCCGGTTATACCGGAAGTCGCCATCAACTTGCTTATTTTAAATGGAACATCCTATATATTATTGCAATTTTGGATTCTACGTGTTATTTTTAGGTGGACTTTTATGAAGTTGGTCTATTTCTAAAATTAACCGTTTTCGAGATATTTAATTTTTTTCAATTGAAACAGTGACTAGCTTCAAACCATGTGTATTTTATAGTAAGGAAGATAAAGCAATAATATTTATAGGGGTGATAGCTAGACCCCTAAGCTTCCCATCCATACTTTCAAAGTGGCTTAATTGCATACAGGGTGCTAGAAATTTAATGCAGAGTTTAGTTAACTTCAAACCTTCATAAGTCGGTTTTTTTAAATGGAACACCCTGTATGTTTTTCTATGTTGGGATACACAATTTTATTCTCTTTTGAACGGTATCAGGGTTCCCTATACCTATCTCTTCTAGTTTTTATATTAGGTATCTACTATTTTTTGTGTAATCACTTAAAATCATGTTCTTGCGAGGATAGCTGTGGAATTTTTAGCAAAACCTCAAAACAAACAACTAAACTGTCAATTTGTTGTTAGTCTCTTGCAGTGGCAGTTTAATTTAGTGTTTATAACAAATGGAAAACAATACATATTCAAATGTTGATATTTTAAATTTATTATTCATTCACTGACGTTGCAATGGGATTATAAGCAGAACATGTACAGTTTTTAATGAGATATATCCAAATTTGCCACCAATGAACAGAAAAAAGTTCGGAAGAATTTTAGCAAATCAACTAGAGTATGGTCGAAAACTTCAAAAATAAATAAAAATAACTTCAAATGAAGATAATGTAATAAATGTGCTAGCCTATTTTAATGTTTATCCAGAATCCTCAACTCGTGCGCAGAGTATAATTTAGGCATTTTACGAGCGACCATTCACAGGAAGCTAAAAACTAATGATATGCATCCATACAAATTTAAGCTACTTTCTGCTCTTCATCCGGGTGACGCCGTGCAACATGTACAATTTTGTGGAACGATGTTAGTGCGATACCAAGAAGATCCACAATTTTTGCAACATATATGGACAGACGAGTCAAAATTTAAGAGAGGAGGTATTTTTAATAGACATAATACTCATTTGTGGTCATCTGAAAATCCTCATGTTATCCGGGAAAGAAACTTTCAAAATAAATTTAGCGTAAATGTTTTTTGTCTAATTAAAGATAACCAAATTTCTTACCATATCTACGAAAAAATTTAAATAAATATTTTGCAAACGGTTGTGTCAGATTATCTAAATGATATATCTTTGCCTATGTGGGGCATTCTGGAAGGAAGCCTAAATAGTTGAAGATAGGTAGTTGAAGTGAGAACAGTGTGGACATGAGTAGTAAGACGATCGACGGGCAGTGTGGCAAAGTAGTGAAATATTAAAAGTGTTTAACCGGTATTAATTAGCAGGTAACATTCTTTAAGCACTTTGTTGTTAATTGTTCTATGTAATCTTATGCTTGTGATGGTTTTAGATGTTTCATGATAAAAATTCTGTTTATGTTTTGCCTTCATTGTCTTACGCTCAGGGGCGTATATTTTCCTAAGATAAAATTGTTACAGTTATTATTAAAGATTGCTTGCTCATTATTTATTACATGTTAAAATGTATATATTGTCGTGACTGCCCTTGCAAAAACAACTCCTTTGTTTCACATTTAACTTGTTTTATCATGATTACGTTGTTCTTTAATTTCTTGTGCTCACTATATGTCATACGCATGTAAGAGCTTTGCTGAATTTACTAACATTTTCGCCCGTGAGGGATGAATCTGTAAAAAGAATAATTGAATAAAAAAATAATAATTCCTCTGGATTGCCTCCCGTATGGGACGTACCTTACTTATTTTTATTGTTATTATCATTATCACTATCATTATCATTATCATTATCATTATCATTATCATTATCATTATCATTATCATTAT
>NW_019416742.1:168998-210274 GCF_000390285.2 Anoplophora glabripennis
CTGGAATTATTATTGTTGTTGTTACTATTACCTTCCGGCCCTGTCGGCTAACTAACACCAACCCTCTTCAGTTTTACTTGGAAGTGTGTATGTCAAAATTCGAGTGAGGTGACATTTAGTGACACATTAAATCAGTCGAGCGTTATTTATCATTAGCAAAGGATCTTAATTTATGCCTTTGGTTAGCGGTTGTTTTGTATTTATATTTGGGTAGTAAGAGCAACGATCGTGGGTTTCTCTGCTATACTCTTTCCCCACAGGAGCTCTAGGTGAGCCTGGCACTCTCATTTTATGTTAAATGGTTGTTAATGTTTTTGTTGTTCTTTATATTTGTCACATGTTTAATTTGAAGATTGTTGTACGTAAATAATAAAGTTAGGTGTATTTACTCTGCTTTTGTTTTATAAAATTAAACCATACAGTCCCCTCTATAAAGTTACTAGCCAGCGCGTTCCGGTCAATAAAAAAAATAGATGTATTCCTTATGACGATCACATATTTCTGGCCATAATTACGTTTATATTTATTTTTTTGATAGAACCCTGGGTATGTTATACTACATAACTAAACTCGGCATTAAATTTCTAGCACCCGGTATGCAATTAAGCCACTTTGAAAGTATGGATGGGTCTAGCTATCCCCCCTATAAATATTGTTGCTTTATCTTTCTTACTATAAAATACACAATCATGGTATGAAGCTAGTCACTGTTTCTCTCCATTTTTTATTAATTAAATATCTCGAAAACGATTAATTTTAGGAATAGGAAAACTTCATAAAAGTCTAAAATAACACGTAGAATCCAAAATAAGTAAAATACGTAAAATAAGCAAGTTGATATAACCGGAAGTGATAGGTGGACGCCATATTTTAGTTGAGAAGGACATGCCCGAAAACTCGGTATTCCAAATTTTCAAAATTCAAATCAAAATAGTCTGAAGTAATTCTAATGGGCCGTCACCGTGAGACACCCTATATACTCGTATTGTTGTTATGGAATAGTATTTAATAGACGAGACGCAACCGAGTCTATTAAAACAGTCGAGGTATTACATCTACTTTACTACCAAATTAAATCATTACTTCACTTATCAATTTTAATTTTATCATAATACCAAACAAAATTATCTATTTTATATTATTAAAAGTGTACTTCTTTCATGAATAATAATAAATCGTCTGTGGTTTACAAGCGTTATTAAGTAAATAACTTAAGTACACAATAATCGCCATATTATTCATATTTAAATCCATAAAAATAACTGTTTATTATTTGAGATGGATGAATTCACATTAACTCCGCCAGAAATTATTGAATCAGCAAAGCAAATAGAGTGTATATTATTTATTACCAGAAAAATCGAAGAAGTAAACATTTAAAAAATTTATTGATTACAGGGCTAAGAATAATATGTATTTTTCAGGAAATGTACCATTGGTATATTTTTCCGAATTAAATAAATGTATGAAATCTTCTTCATTATGGCCAATATATGAGATGCTCAGGGTTATTTTGAAGGTATACAATAACATGGAATTGGAAAGTATCTAAAATTAAAAGCATTCTTGAAACAGCAATCGGATGGATATCGTGCTAAAAAATCAAATGTTTTAGAAAATGAACAAATTAAAAAATTTCTAATGGAAGCCCCTGATGATACGTATTTAGTACCTCCACTTTGACCTGAGTAAACAAGAAAATCTATCTCTTATATGGTTATATTTAACGAGCTTTAAGGATGTACCAATATAGAAAATCATCATGGTTTTCAATTTTGTTTTATAATTTTTTTAATTTTCGGCGACATTGGGTTACACTTGCCCCGCCCCCAGTGGTATGGGGCAAGTGTAACCATGACACATTTTAGCACTCAGAACTGAAGAGAGTTTGCCGGGGTAAGAGTAAATAACTAGTCTTGTTGTATGCTGCAAAACAAATTTATTAGAAAAACCAAAATTTTCATTTACCTTACATTATAGGTGTCAAATAATACGTTAAATTTGATTTTTCCTCTCTTATCTGTTGTAGGAGAAGGTACGAGTAAATGCATAAAAATCTCCCATTCGTTGACAATGATTCTGTCCTCAACGTGAGGCCAATGAAATTCTCGATTCTTCTACAAAATTTCATTTCTAGACATGTTTTTTTCTCGGTGAGCTGGCCTACATACATCTTGACCTGTTTCTTCTGTGCAAATTTCACAACAACCCAATCACCCACATTTATTTTTGACAGGTCTAGTTGCATTTGGTCGATGAATTTGATTTCTTCGTTCATCTGTCATACTTTAAGTAGACTAGAACCGCTTGAATGGTTTTCTTCAATACTGCTATCATCACTGCTCTCCTCTTAAATTAAGGGTATCTTTTTCTTTGCTTTCGTCTTTTGCTTCTCTTTGCTTCCAACTTCCTCCCTTTTTTCTAACTCGATGTCTTTGAAGTCTGTCTTGGATACAAAGCAGATATTTTATGTTGAATACCTCTACACAGTATATGTATCTCAAAACTGAGGAAAGGATTTGATACAATAAATCATATATCCTGTATTCTTCTTTCCTGACGTTACAGGTTGTCTAAATTCCATAAGAGGAACTAACCAGCTGTGAAGTAAATATGAACAACCAATATTATTGTGTACTAGATTATATAAAAATTTAATAGTAATGAGTTTTTTTCTATTATTCATCGACATGTGACCAAATCTGGATGGTAGTTTTCTTTATATATGTTAAAAATTTAAGAAACCGTTTTTGGATTGACCCATTGCTACTTGTGGCAGTCATATCATATACAAATTTCAGAACTTTTAAAGCAGAAGTAATTTGTTCAATATAGTTTATCGCACGTTATATTAATTCGTTTATAAGAAAAACGTTCGTCCAAGATTTGAGCTTCGAGACATAACTAATAAAAGGACAATTGGTGATGATTTTAAATCCTCAATTTTAACAAGCTCATGACTGTGAATCAAATATGTGGAAAGGGAAAAATAATTACTCCAGTTTATGGAACAGTATGTACAATGCGTCCAATTGGATCAAGAGCTTATGGAAGTGTTCACATATTGCTATATGTTAGAGAGAAACAAGGTTTATTATAAATGGCCTTTCAGAAATAAAACCATATTATTCCATGGCTAAGATATTCTTAATATTATCAAATAGTGAGTAATAAATGATTTCAAATATATATTTTTTACAAATTGCACAATATAAATATAGTTTTATAATTACTGACTACTGCAGAACTACTTTTCCAAAATGAAGCATATACTCTTTTCCAGTTTTTCATTTATTGTGCAAGCTGTATATCACAAGAGTACAGACAAATGGTTCAACCAAGTTTTTCACAAAATATCAACATCACTAAGTGTTAATATGATGTCACATTGTAAAAATATTAACTAGAAACATTTATTTTATTACTAGTTACGTTGTCGTTTACTCTAAATAGTAAATGGTAAAAAATTAATTAGAAAGTAAGTCATACATATTTTTTGCACCAAGAACACACATTCTTTTTGTGAGAAAGTGTTCTAAGAAAGAAACAGTATGTTTAAAAAAAAGTTAATTCATAATGATAAAAAAAACCTACTTCATGCAACAAATAGAAAAATTTTCTGGTGAAATAAAATCCTGAATTATCAAAAATTTAATCAGATGCATTTGTGGTTTTGCTGGTTCTAGAAACGATTATTATTCATTGTTTTAATATATCTTCATGTATTAACGGTTAGCTCTTAGGAAGTAATAAATAACTAAGAGGAGAAGATCAAAAATATCGTAAATATTTGAAGCACAATCAATATTAAGATTATAATATATTTGTACCAATTTACAATTCTAAAGAGACGGATATGTATCCAAGTTAATCAATATTCAATTCCGGATCACGTAGAATAAATATTTCTGTTTAGTTTCCTTTTGACTGATCTTTGTGTAGCTTATCAATTTTTGTAATATAATAATTAAAACAACATTAATTTAAATGATTCAGAAAAAGCAACGTTCAAAGGCCTTGCCTATTATTGTTTGCAAATAATAATTAATAATATTTTGAGGTTTAAATTTACCATATTAAATTAATGAGGATTAATTCTTTTGTTTGCGTAGATTCCGACAATTTCGCCACCTTGAAAAAGTGATTTTTCTTAGAAAAAATATTTTTTAATACTGACAGTAACGTGTAAGCTGTGAAAGAAACACAGTTTTCCGCACATCCTCCACATTTTTACAAATTCTCTTGTAAATATATTGATACAGTCATTGATGATACTCTTTCTAATAATAGCGCTACTGATGGATCTAGCTAAGTTCATAAAAGCTTCAGTTTTCAAAATAGGTCTGTCATAGAAGTGATATAATAAACTGCTTTTGAAAATATTACACTTCTTTGAATTAATATTTCACATTTGAATACTGTGTTAGTTAAATACACATTAAAAAATTTGGGTTGTTCATTTTGCTGTGACAGCAGATGAGTAAGAGCGAAGTTAAATGGAAAACTGGAGGTTATGCGAATATGTAGTATCTACATGTTTTCTCTTTTTCTAGCAAATGTTTAGGAAAATACAAACAAAAAGGTCAGATAAGTTTTTTTTGACATTCAGCATATAAAAGTATTAAAAATACAAGAAAACAAAGAAAACAGACAAACAACAAAAAATATTTCGATACATTATATACTGAACCATATATGGGGTGTCCCAAAATTTAGGCAAGATTTGAATTTTGCGCCATTTGTGCCGTAAAGTATTGCCGACGAAAAAAAAAACACAGCGTGGCAACTGACAGTTCAAGGTTATGAAAAATGGAACGCTACACGAAAGAATGCGTTTTCATTGTTGAGCAATTTTTTAAAAATAATGCTTTAGCAGCTACAGTTCGCAATTCTCGTACAAAATATAGTCGGAATAGTGATTTAACTTCAATTGTGCAGATTAATTTAAAAATTCAGGGAGACTGCTTAAATTAGTCATCTTAAACACTTTGAGCGTCCTTCAACAGGTCGTTCAAAATAAAACATCGAAGCAGTTCTTGAGAGTGTTGCTGAGACTCCAGGTATAACAATTCGGAGCCGTGGACATTTCGAGAAACTCTCTACCGCGTTTTCTCACTACAAATTTGCATCTTCATGCTTATAAAATTCAATTCAAGAACTGAAGCCTACTGACCACGCAGAGCGAAGAGTGTTCTTTGAATGGATTATGGAATAAGTAGATGTTGATTTTTCGAATAAACTCATCTTCAGCGATGAGACCCATTCTCATTTTGATGGCTTCGTTAATCGACAAAATTGTCACATTTGGGGTTAAGATAATCCAGTGATTGTTGAGAAACCAATGCATCCACAACGTGTCATTGTTTGATGCGGATTTTAGGCTGAAGGGATCATCGGGACATTCTTCTTCAAAAAATGGGGCTAGTTAGGCAATAACAGTTAATGGTGCTCGCTATCTCGACATGATAATCCAGTTTTGTAAAGGTACCTAAATTGTAAGATACGGATGTAGACGGCATGTGGTTTCAACAAAACGGTGCCACATGCCATGCTGCATGAGTCATTTCCTGCTCGTGTAATTTCCCGTTTTAGTGATCAGAATTGGCCGCACAAATCATGCGACTTTTTTCTTGAGGATGTTTTGCAGTCTAATAAGTATATGCCATCAAACCCAAGACCACCCACGTATTGAAGGAGGAACTTGAGCGTTGCATCAACGAAATTCAGCCACATTTATGCAAAACAGTCATGGAAAATTTCGAGAAAAGAGTGCATATGTATCAGCAAAGCCGTGGAGACCATTTGCCCGATATGCTATTCCATACATAATACTACACTGTATACTTTATAAATTTACAATTTTTTATTAAAAACTTAAGTTTTCTATTAAAATTACTTGCATGAATTTTGGGATACCCTCTATATGTTAGAGTCGTCTCAAACTTCATAATCTCTCTAAAATTTCTTATTACATATAGGAAAGTTTTATAATGTGTTTCTTAAAATAACTTTTTTCTTTAGCAATAATATTCTGAAAAATGATAAAAATGGTGGCAAAAATAAATCAGTTAAATTTACAGCATCAATATTATTTTAGTTGCATTTTAGTAAAAAGTAAAGAACTAAAATTTGATGAAATATAGCAGGTCTTCTCATAAAAAATGATCTCCCAGCAAAAAGGAAATAAGAGATTACATAGTGTCTAAATTTGAGTAAAATTATTTTTCTAATTAGGTATTGCGCAACGTAATAAAAAACTGTTAAGTTATGAATAAGTTCCATTATTTCTTTAAATTGTTTAGTAGACTTTTATTAATTATTGCAATTTGCAATAGTGTAGTGCAGTACTCTTTCATAAGCTCAGTAATATATTTTCATCTTTGGATCATTCTTTCAAATTATTTGAAAATTTTCTTTACACTAATTAATGAGTATAGTGTAGTTTAGTAGTAGTCTATAACTCTTTATTTTGTAAAACTTTGTTTTCGAGATATAAAATAGTAAAGTGATGAATCAAAGAAATCTCCCAGGAATGTCTTTTACATTAATCAGTTGTGAATAGTATTAGAACTCCGAAAATGTTAAATTTAGAAAATAAAATTTGCAAGGAAACTGTACTCTGTGGGATTTTTAAGAGGTGTGTCGAATCTAGTCAGCTTGCCTCAATTTAATCAACCAGTTTCCACCGACTTTTCAGAAATTAGTAATAATGACACGTTTTTCACTTTCCTTTGGTGTGTGTCCTTTCACACTTGCTAAGTCGTACACTCACCGAATTTTTTCGAATAATTAATGAACCCCTCTGTAGATATTTAAATCTATACACCTTTCACCCTTGTCATGTTATTATTATTAAATGTAAATTAAATTGTAATGGAAGCAATTGATAAGAATTAATAATAATGATAATATATCTACCTCTTCTTCTAATCGCAAGGATTAGCCCAGAAGTCGGACACTTGTACGGGGGAGGAGCGGCATATTATTATTCAATAGGTATGTGCATTCAGAACTGACTTACATTGGTAAGCCCATTGCAGGAATGAGGCAAACCTAGAAAACCTCATTAATTAGGGGGATGGTCAAACGCCGACCGGACTAATTATTTCTCTCTACGAATATAGCTGATCTAGTCTTACGCCCGCGGTGATCGTATCCATGACAGTGGCATTCATCAATTCAAATACTGACGTCTCGAACCACTCGGCCACCGACCGACCCTATTAATTTCAAATTGAAATAATGTTAATTATTCTGTACGCAGGGTGTTTCCATTTAAAACCCTCATATTTTTTCCCAAGCTGCCATGCATTTGTACGAATATTTTTTCAGAAGTCAAACCTAATCAGTTTCATGTTACGGAAAAAATATTTTGATAAAAACTAAAATAATTATAAATTTATTGAAATATCCATAGAATCTATATTAATTAAAAAGTCTTCCCTATATAGAAAAATTTTTAAGAGATATAAAAAATACAGGGCGTTTTATTAAAAAACACCTAACTTAAATCTAGCAGTAGCTTATGCAATTTTCAATTGTATTTTTCCAAATTCAGTTTTTGATGCCTTCAAAGGAATTTACAACGTTTTTAGGATTTTTTTCTTAAGAAAAAAATAGAAAAGTAATCAAGGTGGTACTTTTCAGTGGAAAACAATGTACTTCTTTTAATGCATACATACTGGTAAAACGTGGCTACACTGTGACAATTGGTATTATCTTGTAATAGTGAATACTAGAAAGACAAATGCATATCTAGTAATGTTACTCAGAACCTTCATGAATTATTTTTATACGATTCTTGTATTATATATTTGATTTCTATCGTTCATCAAGTTTTGAAATTGCAGCCATCTATTATCACCTGCAAGTAGTAATTCATAGTTCCTCTTCTGCACGAAAGAAAGGAACTAAAGTGTCTAAATAATTAGGGAACATGCAATTTTCAAAATATAGGCTGTTGAAAATCAAAAAGAAACTTTTTTCCAAAATATCTCTGGGGATGTTTGATGCAAAATGGTAAAATTTATCAAGACTTTTCATTTCGTTTCTCAAAAAAATTTTTTGTAGAAATACAATTTAAAATACAAAATAATCATGCGAAGTTAATATGCACTTTTACCTTTCTTGAAAATGCCATAAAAAGTTAGTAATGACGAAATTTTCGAAATATTCATTACTTTCCGCTATTGATAAACGTATTTATAACCAAATTCCTTCGATTTTTATCGTTAATTAGATTAAGCTAATGATTTTCATTAGCCTAAGATTCGTCATTCGATATGAAACGTCCTCGGATATAATTCAAAAAAGATGATATTTTTTAAAATTCTTTATCTAAAAAATTCTCGATTTGCAGACGCGTTTATACAACCGTTTTGTTTTAAAATCACTCAAAGGATTATCCCATAAAATTTGTCAATGTACTTAATTAACACACTGTATTATAACAATTTCTTTATAATTTTTTTATGTACAGAATATCAAAATATAATAGAAAAAACAAACAAAATTAGCTAGACCAAGTTCCACTTTTAAAAGTTATATCTTAATGAAATATCATAAATCATCAAACGTTTTACGATATTCATATTTTTTTATCTAGTATCTTTTTAGAAATTGTTTGTGTCTTAGAAATCCAAACTAGTAAAATCGTTAATGCTCCTAGTTGCCAAGTTTTAAATATGTTCGCAGCGAACCCTTCTGCCACTTATGCAGGTTAAATTTTGGTCCAGTCTAGGCATAAGCTCGGCTTTTAGCGAATCTGACTGACAATACCACATTCTCGATTCTCCTCACATCGTGAAACAAGTGAACGGCTACAAATGTAATCATAAATATCTCAGTCGGCCGAGGATCTGTTCAAGAACCCGTTTCGGTTATTTTAAAAATGTTGCCTTATCAGAAATTACGGTAGGCGAAGATACGCCTGTATACAATTATAATTCTTAGCGATTGTGCTCCGTTCTTTAGTGCTGATTATATTGTAAAATAATTGACAGCACGCTTTATTTATCCTCTCAAGCATTGTTGTGTATTGTTTTCGTGCACTCTGCGCTTTCGGAATACAGTTTAACCTGTTATTTATTAATTGTTTATGGCGATGCTGAAGTTACTTGATTGCCTCTTGTTCTTCAGACTCATCCGTAATGATGATGTGTGACAAATTTCGAACATCGAGAACACTGACGCTAGACCAGAATAATTTTGAATTTATTTTATTATTAAAGGAAGCAGTGCTTGCTCCTTGCTTCCGCAATAACTATGCTAATTCAATTTTTTCCGGATACCTTTTTTCAGATACCTGCAAATACGTTGAACTAGAATTTATTACTGAATAATCATTTTGCACCAGTATAATAATAACCATAGGCACCGGATCCCTGAAGCTCTGGGTGGACTAACCTTGGGATTAACAATTTTGCTATCAACACAAATTTTCGCCTTATTGCATTTGAAAACCATATTATTGCTTTGTCGTCCTTACAAACAAATTCATTCCATACCCCATGAGCCTTGGAAAACTTAATTTCCACGCTAAGTTCACTTCTAGCGCACTAGTGCATCAACAAAGTCATATCCAAAATATAGGAGTTTATATTTTCCTCCCCATTGCCACCCTCGTAATCGTGGAATGCCCAAACGACTTCTCTTCGACACAGAAAGGTTCAGCTTAAACAACAGCAATAAAATCATTCCGATCGGACCATCCCTGCGCCCAGCGAAAATTTGTTGCCATTATACATAGTTAGATTCTAACATACATATTTTCCTTATATCAAGCGTTACTTTACCAATTCCTTAAACTATTACAATTTTAAATTTAAGTTTTAAAACTTGTAGAGCATTTTAGGTTTGTTACAGCTTTTTGAAAAATTAAATAGTCAAGAAAGTATGCAACTTGTGGTAAAATTAACTATTCATTACATTAAAAAAAACACAACTGCATTTGTGTATAAAAATTGTAAAATTGTGAATTTCTGACGACACTTTGTTTACGTCAAATTCTATATTATTTTAATTCTGCAAACATTAAAAAAATATGTTTATTTCAGTTTTGAAAGAAATAAATAAATAACTCAAAAGATTCTTAACATTTTGACCAATATTTTTATTGAATTTAAAAAATCATTACATTTAACACAACTTATGTATCACGACATAATTTCAATATTAAGTTATTATAAATAAATAACTCAAAAGATTCTTAACATTTTGACCAATATTTTATTTTAATTTAAAAAATCATTACATTTAACACAACTTATGTATCACGACATAATTTCAATATTAAGTTATTATAAATTACAGAAAAAAAAGTATGACAATATAAAGACTAAGTAAAGTTCATAAAGTTCATTTACGGAGATATACATACTGAAAAAACTGTAAAATGTTTTTGTCATAAAAGAAAAATAAAGAAATATGTATGTATATTTTAAACTGAAAATATGCACCTTGACTTTTTTTTAAATAAATCTAATATAATAATATCTTGTAAAAAATGTACCTATTTATACTTGTCGTATGTGATGTCCCAAATTTTTAAAATTTTTAGAACACTCACAAACTATTGCGGTATTTTTTTATTCAGAAAAAGAAATAAAAATTGTCATAGGTATAATGACCAGTGGCGTAGCTACGGTTGCGCAATGTTGCGCAATGCGCACGGGCCCAAACCGCTCGGGATAAAAAACGCACGCCTATCGGCGGAGACAACCGAACGCGGACGCCGAAATCGGTCGAGCTCGCCTATCCGAAAGGACGGGCCTAGGGGTTTTAATAGCGAGTCCGCTATTACAGAGTCTAGCTCAAGAACAACAAGGGCTGATTAAGGAAGGAAAAGCAAAGTAATTCTGTAACTGGCAGCGAACAGGTACATAGGCCACGGCATAACATCCCGAAAAACCATCGTATTTTAAAAATCAGCATGGGCCGTGGAAATCCTTAAAACCACCACCTCATTTTTTGTTCATTTTTATTGCAGCTTGATACACCCTTAGTTTATCTTTATCTTTAAACTCGCAAAGATCGTATCGTCCTATCCTATTTCAATTAAACCTTATTTGTACATAAGGTAATGACTGTTTTTGTAGGATTATATTTAGATTTATTATTTTCAATGTTGATTTTTTTGGTTAATTTGTCTTACGGTTTTTATTTCAAATGCACTGTAAATCAAATTATTGGATTATTTGGTTGAGGTAATCGTTGGGACATTTCTCATTTATTTTAATTACCCCTTGTCTAAAAATAAGAAATTTTAACATAAGTATAAAATTCTGACTTATAAATTTTCTAAAGCATTTCAGAATATAGTTGCATCATAAGTTTTGAAAGCGATTCGCACTCTATTTTAAAGGGTTAAGCCGAATGAAGTACACACTTTGAATTTGGTTGCCGCAATTAGTGATTAAATATTTTTTCAAAAAATCAAACAAGAGGTTCTTGAATAAACACGGAAATTTTATTTTTTAAAAATTATATCATTTAAATGACCCCCTCCACGCTTCTGTCACTTTTCTAGTCTAATTTGAGTTTTGCATCACCTGCGTCAACATTTGTATTGGGATTGTGTTAATCTCCGTCCGAATATTATTTTTCAGTTTTTGACTTCAGGTAGTCCCTCCCATAAAAATAAATCGCAAGCAAAGCTCCGACGAGCATGCCAGTTAAGATCCCCAAATTTGGAAATAAAGCGACCAGGAAAGATTCGTCGCACAATTACCATAGATTCCCAAGCGGTGTGGAAAGAGCCTCGTCCTGCTGAAACCATAGTCGTTGAATAAACACATCAACATTACGAGGTTGTTGTTCAAAGTTACGCAATACCTACTGATAACATTGTGATGTAACAGTAACAGGCAAGTCATTTTCCTCAAAGAACAAATCAAAAATTTCAAAGGCTGATATTGCGCACCAAACAATAACTTTTTCGTTATGAAGTGGTAATTCGTGCAATTACTGACGATTCTCCGTCGTCCAATAATGAAAGTTCTGTTTATTAACATAACCTGACAGATGAAAATGAACTTCATCAGCAAGCAATCAACGATATTCTAGTTTTCAGCAAATAAAGCTTCGAAACGCTCGCAAAAGTCAACGAACGTTCCAAAATCTTGTGACAGAAGTTTTTGTACGATTCAAATTTTGTAGGGATGGAAATGTAATCTTTCAGAATGCGGCGACAACTTCGGTTTGAAATAAGTGCTAATCTTTGTCGTTTAGCTAAGCATTTTCAAATGTGCGTGCGGAACGAGTTCTTCCTTTTGGTTCCTTTGACAACTGTCTTAAATTTCAATTTAACGTGAAAGCAAGGCGACTTGATTTGCATTTGTATCTCACTATATTATTAAACAAAGTAACTTTAAAAATGCATTCTAATTGATTCTATTTTTCTAATTTTGTTGTCTAATTCTAGATGTTTTAAAATTATTTCACCTACAGCGTTAAATTCACCTCTGAAATCTGAGGTGTTGTTTTCAGCATTATACATAAAAAAGGGCGACATTTGGTTTTCCATATATGTATAAGTTGGGCGTTTTCGTGCTTGCAATGTTACCTGTTTTACTATAAATATGTTTGGTATTTTGTTTTCTCGTGGTTGGTCGAGATTAAGAATTAAATTTGACACTAAATTGGTCTTATTTTGTTTAGAAATCGTATGTTTTACACTTGTTTGTATTTCGGAGATGTCCCCAAAGTCCATAATCATACCGTCATGCGTCAGGGAGATCGCTCACTTATGTCTATTATTTGCCTCTAATCTACTATCAATTTACCCACCACCCATTGTAAACTATTCACAACCGTTCCTGTTGATTGGTTGACAAAGAATTTGTAGATAATTAAAGATAACAAAAAAAAAGAGTGAAGCTATAGTAATATTATTCATCGAGGAATTTGAATAAAATATGTTTTAAAAGCATTTATATAGATGTCTAATTTGCTAAAGTGGAAATCGAGATTTTTTCACTTTTTACCGAGGAATTGGATAAAACTCAAGGAAAATTAAGATTTACAATAGTATCAGCCAACCGCCAATCTAATGATATGTAATAAATTTACATTTTTTCATTAATTCTTTCATATAAAATGGTGTTAATAGCAAAACACATGAGCTGTCATGCACCGTAAAATCGTGTCTTTGCTATTAGTTTTATCCAAGTGGAAATAGTAATTTAATGTGACACCGCTTGCTGGAATAACACTATTGCGAGTCACGCACAACTGTTTTATGGAGATTGAAACTTAACAACTACAGTGACTTTAACTTGCAACATACTAGAGTTATTACTTTAAGTATACATACCTGCTGCCTGCATTAATATAGAATTATTATTGAACGTTTAGATAATGCTAATGACATTATGTGCAACCGATACTCCGTGGTGGTTTTCGTGATACTATTATGAAACTATAAATCTAACAGCTTACGACATTTATATGCATATTCAACTTATTTTTTTGTAATAAGTATATATTTAAGCAATATTTCAATGACTTAAGTTGATAAGAAAAGCACTGATATATCAAAGGGACATTTTTATGATATTTATAAATTATATAAGCATTATCTGCAACTGTTAATAAATGAACCAAATAAGGTCCACATTGAGAGAATTTCTTTAAATCCATTTGCAATGTGAACATATATTTCGTTGTAGTAGTTACAATGGAAAAAAGACCTAGTTAATAAGGAGAAAAATTATTCACTTCGATAATCGGAAAGTCTGACAACCAAATATAAGTTGGACACTGGTTGTTTGAATGCCTTTGTACCCCTAGAATTAGAAAATGATGTGACCTTTCTGTCTGATGAGATAGCAGAGAAGTCTCATCTACACTCTGCAGAGCTCCTGCTGCATTGATGCCTGTGTTATTACTCGTGCAGAAACCCCTAGACAGAAGTAAACCAAGAAAATTTTAAAAGAACTATTGAATGAGTTAACGGTAGACCTACAGAAACGAAAAATTGAGATCAAAATCGCTACACTTTGGAAAACTATTCAGAAGATAGCCTGTGTAGGTTTTTCCAGGAAAAAAAGTAACTGCGGATTTTGTAAGAAAGTGAAGCCCTTTGCAAGGCTTCGCTACCTAGTGTTTGAAAGAAGAAAACCGAAATTTGGAAGCTATGTGTAGGAGGCATATTATGTAGAAGGCGAAATGGAGGAATTCAACAGACCCACAGGTGGTCGCAATGGAAATAATACCAAATAATTTACATTTTGAAGTAAAATTTATTCATTTTACATTGCACACATTTGTATGTCTTATTTAAGTCTGACTTAAATTTTAAGTTATCAAAGTAGGCATGGTTCTGATTGGTTTTTGATAACGCCATGGAAGGACTTTTTTTCATATTAAAAATTCAATATCAAGTATCTATGACAACCAAAGAATGAAAAAACTGGAGCTTTAAAGATCTTGAAATTGCCTTAAAATTCTCTTATCCATATTGTTCGATCTTTATGATCCCAGCTGCCAAATTCTCTTAAGGTTTATACATCTGTTAACAAATATTCAAAGTAAATATGTTTGCCTTTATATCTTNCATCTGTCAAAGCGCTGTATCGCCGCTTTGTTATTGAAACTGACAGCTGCTATACAGCTCGTTGAGAAATGAGGTTAAGTTGGTCGCTATAAGCTACGCCCTACGTCCAATGTGTCAGAGCCAACTTCGACCACGTTTTTATTTGAACGCTCGTTATCTTTTAAAGTATAGACTGGAATCTTAAATAAAAGAAAGGCACCTTGATATCCAAAAATCTTCATTTATCACTGAATTTTGTATGGCATGTATTTAACAGAGAAATGTTACATCCGTTTCATCGTCAAAATGTACAAGCGTTACATGCTGGACATGCTCCTCAGCGATTAGAATTTTGTCGCTGGTTACTTCAACAACATGCACAAAATAATAAATTCATTTCGCTTTTCATGTAGTCTGATGAAGCGTCTTTTACTAGGGACGTCGTAAATAATAATCATAAGGAATGTTACAAAATCCGCATTCAATTAAATCAGCAATGTTTCAGTGTCAACGTTTGTGGTAGCATTTTCTACAATAATTTACTGCCTGTACATGTTCTAAATGATCGTTTTAATGCAGCTCTGTATAGAACTTTCTTGGAGAACAACCTAGGGCTTAATATTGTTCAAAATATGTGGATCAGCACGATGGTGCACCACCACATGGAGGGAGACAAGTAACTGCTTGGTTAAATGATCATTTCCCGAATAAATAGATAGGTCAACAAGGTCCAATAGCATAGCCACCGCGTTCCCAAGACCTAAACCTTTGGATTTTTAGTTATGAGGTCATATGAAGCAGCTTGTCTACCATGTTGAAATCACTACCCGTCAGCAGTTACTTCAAAGAATTCAGAATGCAGCTAACCAAATAAAAAATGATCCAAATATCATCCGTTGCGTGACGAAATCTGTGAGGTTTGCATTCGAGCCGAGGGTGGAGACTGAATAATTTTTATAGCATTTATTAATTTGGTTAATAAAGGTTAACTAATATTTAAACTTTAAACACAAATAAAGATTATTGTTATAGCAAACATAATTTTAATTTATCAGGCTACTTTGATTGACATATAAAATTATATATTTTTTAAATGCTTGTAACTTCTAAACAAAAACGAATCGTACCTATTTACTTTTATTTATTTACAAATTTGGCAACTCAACATATTGATAAACAATACAAGTTATCGGGTGCACTATCAATAATAATATAATAATAGCGGTGCCTGTACAAAACTAAAATTAAATAAGAATAACAAGTTACAATATACATAGTAACGCAATAAATAAACAATATTAATAAGTAATTACCTAGTTTCAACATAATGATATTATTATGATTAAGGGGAAAAGAAAAAAAAGGAATGAAAAACAAACAAAAAATAAAGCACCACAATAAAAAAGAGAAGAGAAGAACCATTCAATTAAAAACCAAGACGTCTAACCGAGTTGAAAGAGAGGCTGAAAATGTCGATATGATTAAAAACAAATTATAAGATCTTTGCAACATACTATATGGGGAGTTATTTGCAGCATTGGAGGCATACGCAGAGTAATAGAATAAATTTGAGGAGGGCGAAATATATTGTTTAATATTAAATGATAGTGCAGTGAATTTTCCCGATAAATAATTTAAACAAAAGCGATATGTGTCCTGGAGGGTAATTTTAACAGTCTATGGTGCTGTAAATTCGAATCATAGCTTAGTGGTAGCAAGTGCCTAGTAAATCGATAGTTTAAGTTAGTATAGATAAACTTTTGTTGGACTTTTTCTAAACGTTCGATATATTTAAGATATTGAGGATTCCACACTAAAGTTGCAAACTCAAGATGGGATCGGACCATGGAATTATATAGTAAGATCAAGGACCTGGGATCACGAAAGGATTTAGTTACACGTAAAATAAATCCAAGATTACGCAAAGCCTTACGCACAATATACAGGGTCGGAAAGTCCCCATGGTTCATCGGCCGTTACGTGAGAGCGATAAAGAGTCATAGAAATCCGTGAGATAGGGAAAGATGGCTATAATGAAGGCCTCTAATAGTCACCGCCCATTTCGCCCTTCTACAAATAAGATCCACTTCTTATTTGTGGAAGGGCGAAATGGGCGGTGACTATTAGACGCCTTCATTATAGCCATCTTTCTCTATCGCACGGATTTCTATGACTTACTTAATCGCTCTCACGTAACGGCCGATGCACCATGGGGACTTTCCGATCTTGTATTCAACAAAATTTCGAAGGACAGTTTAGTATTAATATTCAAGAACAATTGGTTAAAGTTACAATAATTGGCGAAACGGTTGAGATCAGATTGAATATTCAGACAATCAGCAATAGACGAAATTCTTGAGAATATTTTCAGATCGTCAGCATAAAATGCATATTCAGAATAGCGGAAACAGGAGCCAATGTCCTTAATAAACAAAGAAAAGAGCAATGGTCCCAAATGAGAGCTATGTTCATATAAGAAAAAATGTTTGAAATTAACTCAGCTACCACCTGTTAAAGTTTGTCACAGAGCTTGTAGAACACCCTGTATTTTTGTGTCCGAGGAAAAACTTGAAGTTTTGATATAAACAGAAAACATCCTGTATGATATTACAATAATTAGTCTATTTATTCTAATATTTCACTTTTTCTTCGAATTCACATAAAGAAATTATTAAACAATATTTTTTTAGTAAAATTAAATAATACTAGTTCTACTGCCGTATTAACTGACCATTGCGTGGGAAAGGTTCATTATTTAATATTTTAAACTTTCTTAAACCGTCAATATAATGTACTTACTATGTAAACTGCTTACTGCAACAGAAATTTCAAATTTTGTTGGTTTAATAATATTTCATAACGGAATGAGTAAAATTTAGATTTATGTAAACAGTAAACACTCTATAAAATTTAACTACATTTTTGTGTTGCAGTTAACGTAGCTTTGGCATCATTAACACCTAATTTTGACGTGTTTACATATTTATGTTCAGGGAATGTTTCATGAATTTATTTTGTTGTCCTAATATAGCTTTTTTATGTGATGTAATGTACCAGAATGATAATGTGAGAACCCAAAATATAACTTCATTAGGTGCAATTTATTACCTAGTTTATTATATTTTCTTCTGGCTGTTACTCTAGGTGTGAAACTTTTGAAAGGATATTAAACTCAGGAAGAGTACTAATATTCAAGTGGTAACTGCGTATATTTATCTTTTGGCACATAACATTTCTTTAAAAATGAATACATTATGGTTTCCTGTTACACATAGTTCTACAGGTTTATTAACTACTGACCTACTTTACGTTCATTCATTTTTAACAATATTTCCATTACTTTCATTTTTGATTTAATAATGCTTTATCGTACATAAAAATAACATCAGAATGTTGATGATTAAAACTACTAGCTTCCAATTTTGCCATAAAAATAGTTCTTATTAGAAACAAAGAAAAAGATAGGACAATAGTAATATGTGCAGGATGAGGATAAAATATTACCTCCTATTTTACCTAAATAAATTCGACTGACTCGAGCCAGGCTTTCTTTGATGTTGCTCTTACATTTTTCTTCTTTTGGGGACGAAATCTTTTCTTTTGGAATGACCTCTGCAACGGGTCTCTCTTTATTTTCTGTCTATTATTCTGATTCTTTCTCTCTTTAGTGTCCAACAAAAAACTGCCATCATGTTGACATCGTGTCTTCTGTGGTATCGGATTCTCTATTGATGGAATATTTCTCTTCGTTCTTGACTTTAGCCACTAAAGTTTTTTTTTGACCAACGGTACCACCAATAATAGGTCAATTACATATAGAACAATAGGTAAAGTAATAATAACTAATAAATAGAAAAAAACAAAGAGAATAACTTATATAACTAAATAACAGAAATCTCCATCTACAGCACCTGAAATGGTTAATAAAATAGATTTTAAGCTGATATGATTTATATCACAGAGATGCGACACTGTATTAAATAAGTTGCACATATTGTATATCGGTGACTTAAATAAAAGATTAGTTCTTCTTCGCAAGCAATAAAAAGTATTGACCATTCAATAACTTGTAGAGGAAAGTGACTGAGTTTAATTTTCTCGTCAAATGTAAACTCTGAAACCCAAATCTATCAATCAGTTGCCTATATAGTGTACCTCTTTCAGAATAAGCATTATCTATCTTAAAACATAAATATTTGATGAGAAATTTTCTTTGTGGTTTTTCAAGTAACTCTCTATGGCATAAATAGAATGAATTCCAAACAGTAGAGTAGTTTTCTAGTTTAGTTCTAACATACGAAAAATACAAAATAATGAATGACGCGATATTAGTAAACGATTTACAGTTGCGAAATATAAAACCGTAAGCCTTCATTGCATTATCGACCGTGGATACGATATGACATGAAAAAGATGATTCCTGATCGATAATCACTCCCAACTCCTTAATTTTAGTCAAACGATTAATTTAGATGTCATTAATTAAGTAACTATAATGATAAGGTAATTTCTTCTTTGTAAAGCTAATAACATTGAATTTTTCAGCATTTAGATATAAATCATTTAAATTACACCGGGCTTCAATTTTGTCTGTCTCTCCTTGAAGAACAACGCAGTCATTTAAGGAGGTAATGTTTGAAAAATTTTTTTAATCATCAGTATACATCAGTTTCTGACAGTTCAGACTGGTAGTAAGGTCATTAACAAACAACAGAAATAACAGCGGGCCTAAATTTGAACCTTGAGGTACTCCCGACTTCGCCAAATACTTGATAGAACCATAACCATTATAAAAAACATATTGTTGTCTTTCAGACAACTCCACTGTCCACCGCTTCCAATGCATACTGGGAAGGAGCGGCCAAGACGCTGGTTGTTCATCTGATTTTTTTCGAAAACGGCTAATTTTTTAGTGAAGCAAATGTAGGGTATCTTTTTTAAAGAAGAATGACCAAAGTATTTAAAAATTCAGTTTTCAGCTCTATAAAATGACACCTGTCAAAATTTTGGCCCAACGAGTGTGGTGGCAAGTCCGTTCCTGACTTCCCTGATAGTGTAAAACATCTACTGTAGTATGGGTTTATGAGCTTTTATTGATTACATAAATTATTAAAATTTCATTAAATTATACAAGTGAGTATTTCCGTTAAGGGGCACTTTAGGAATTTTTTTATGACAAACTAGGGTTATTTTGACCTTCCCTATACACTCCTGAGAGTATACCATATACTTACCAGACACCTTGTATAATGTTTTCCGTTTTAACAAAAATAAATTGTACTTTATAGTTTTCCTCTAAGTAAAGATTTAGTATGTTTTCCAAACAATGCATTACGGTAAACTGACTCAATTTGAGTTATGTACAATATGAATTTACGATAATTTCATTAAAAAAATCACTGGAAATGAGATTGAGCGATTCTTTTAGGTTATTCCTTTTTTTAATTAAAGAAATTAGGTTATCAAAATATCTGGAAATCTATTTATTTGTCCACATTTAATTTTCATGATGGTTATGTTAAGCACATTCAAATGAGTTGTTGCATGACTCTCCCTGTTGACATTACATAGTGAATGTTGATACTACATAAAAATATTAAGTTATAGTATGCCTTGGACAAATAAAAATTGCCTGACCAAGCGCTTTTTATTTATATAAAAAAATATAAAATGAAGATAGAAGTAACACTTACTTCTCACACTGTTTAATAAAATATTTAAGTTTCAATGCCCTGCATCTCACACTCAGACATTTTGGGACAAATGTGAACTTTTTTCCTAAAATGGCCTAGGGAATCACCCTCTTCAATATTTACGATTGCTTAGGAAACATCTCGTACAGATTGTGTGGGTGCAATACTAGTCTATCAATTACTGTTTGGTTAATAATAATAGATAATGGGTCTAGCCATAACATACTATAGTAGACTAGACAGCAATTAAATAACGCACTTGTAATTATATGCCCACGCTGAAAGCCCTGAAGTTAATTTCGATTTATTTCAATCTAACAGTAATTAGATGTCATTTATTTCTCTTATCTATATATTGTTCGTGAAATATAACACATTTCCTGTATATATGTTCCTTAATCGAAACTGTAATTATAGTTTTAGTTCCATTATTCTACATCAAACACGTACTTGATACCTTTGTTTGGCACCGTTCCCGTTTCTTGTACAATTTAATTGCAAAATTTGAAACGTTTGTAATTAATTTGACTATAGAGGCAAAATTTAATGTGAAAGTTCATTTACGTTTATGATTCTTTAATGCTATAGCACTTTTATTACTTTTTAGATAAGTAAATAATAATCAGATAGATTAAGAACAGTTTTTAGGGTGTCAAAGGTGATTAATTCTTTTCCTATTATCCCACCGCAAATGCACCTTACAAAATATTTTACAACATAAGAGAAACCGAATCCTTCGCCATTTATTCGATTTTTTTAATAAAGGCGTCCCGACTGATTCTATCTATAATTATTCCAGAATAAAGACATAATAAATAAATCAGAGCACAATAAATCTTTTAGGATTCCCAACCATTCTTAGTATTACCAGAAAGATTATTACTGAAAAAATGCGTGTTTTAATAAATATTTTATAGACGGTTAAGAATTTATTTTTATTTAGATCAGATTTTCTCTGCAGACTATATAATGATATAAACTAAACCTTTAAAACTATGCAAATCGTTTTGAGAAAAATAAATATCCAAATGCGTCTCATTTTACTGCAGTTTTGTTATAAATAAACAGACCTAAAATTTTTCGACGTAGTGGATTGAATCCATCAACAGTCGTTGTTTTCGCAGCCGTGTTATTTCGCACTAAACTATGATTAGAATCCATATTTATAGTATTAACATCACGCCAACTTCGTTTATCCTTTATATCATCAACACTTTTATATACTTAAGTAATCATGCAGAATCAAAATATCTTTTTATTATGGCAGAATAAAAACCAGTATTGGAAACTCCAATTATCTCATTCGACAAACGTACTTAGGTATATTCTACATTATACAGGGGAATTTATCTCAATTTATAAAAATTTGCATCTCGAAAATCGTAGAAGAGGTGCCTACGAAGTAAGTGTTAAATTAGAAAGAAGTTGTGTGTTTCTTCATGATTATGGGAGAAATACAAATATATGCAAGATATCTGCTGATACTCCTGAAATATTCAGAAAAACTGAAAATTGTAGGCATAGAAAACGTTCCATAAATTATTTACTAAATAAAACAGAAAACTGAAATTTAGTATTTGAAAGAAGTCCTCCCCCTTAATTAAAATTTATTTGTTTCTTGCTGATGTCATACAGGTTTTCTGCGTATTTATTATTTCAGTGATGTAGCGCAGGATATTATTTATTCCTTTATTTTTACTGGAATAATAGCAAAAATATTTAAAAGCTTGTTCAATATATTCGACAGATATCTCGATTATTAGTAAATATATGAATTTGCAACTTTCACGAACTTGATTATTTTCTACAGAGAAATCTTCAAGTCAAAATACATTTTCGATATATTTTTTAATATTCGAGGTACACTCAAAAATAAAAATATAGTGTGGCCACGGATAGAGGAGAAACTCTTTTGTTTTTGACTTTATCGAAAAATGTCACTCTTTATAAAAAGTTCTGCCTCTCAAAAAAAATGAGACTGTCATACAAACGTCTTAGATTAGACAAACAAGGTGCTCATAAATGAAAAAAAACACGAAAATACTACCATTATTTATTACTTTGCACAACATTTTTATAAAACAAATCTATTTATAACCTCAAATAATATTCTAATACAAATTTTAAAATCAAAATTTCAATTTTGACTTTTATTCTACATAGCTACCTCCCACCTCAACAAATTTTTCCGCTAACTTAATAAATTTTTTGTAATACTTCTTTTAATTCTTCCCTATCATGTGGCAGTTCATTTGAATAGACGTTTTGTTTTTGGGCACCTCAAAGAAAAAAGTCAAGGGGTGTAAGGTCAGGTGATCTATTTACCTTTCACCAAAATGATCTGCTAGCCATTGTTCAAATGATCTGCCACATGATAGGGAAGTATTAAACGAGTGCATACGAGAAGGAATAAATGAATTAAATGGGCCTCCAATGTGTTGAGGTAGGAGGAAGCTATGTAGAGTAAAAGTCAACATTGAAATTTTCGTTTTAAAATATTGTTAAAATATTAAATAATGGTACTTCTCTCTTTAGAGTATTTTTGCATTTTTTTAATTTATGAACACCCTGTATCTGATGTTTGTATGACAGTCTCGTTTTTTCGAGGAGCAGAACTTTTTATAAAGAGTGACATTTTTTGATAACGTCAAAAACTAAAGAGTTTCTTATTTTGTCAACTCCATCCGTGGACACATTGTATATATTTTGACCTCTGTAGCAGCCACCAGCACTATACTATGGACTGGCGTACTTATTTTTTTAATAACTACAGTTTCCAACTTTTAGTCAATTTTCATCTTTTAGGTATAACTAAAAAACTAACAAATATATCTGTTTAGCCCTGAAGATATGTAGATGCGCAGAACAAAACTGTCAAAAGATTTATAGAAGGTAGATTCATGTTTAAAATATTATTAAATTGTATTTGTAGCATTTCAGTAAAGAACCATTTGTGTTAATACGCTTGTTAAAAATGTCAAATGTCAAAAAATATTAAAATGCCAAACTTGTTTGTTTTCAAAGCCTTCTTAGTCAGGGAACTTAAATATCTTTGGTATTTTGAAAATTTTATATTTTCCGCAAATCTACACAAAAAATAATAAGTAAAGTATATATTATTGGAATGCATTTTTAACCTTCTTTCCGTTTTTAAAATAAAATACAGGATGTTTCATATATAGGAACACTGGGTTGTGGTCATATCATAAAAACCAAAAATATTGTCACATTTATTTTTATGCCATCGAAGTATCTCAAAAAAGTGCCTATAGAATATTCAAACCATTTTAAGATATCTTGAAAAGGGCAGTCGGTTTAATCAATCGAGGAACGCTTTGTAACTCGAAAACGGTAACAGATAAAGAGATGCGCCATTGTTATTTTTTTTTTTAAGAAAGAGCTCTGGACTCGTCTATCAGATTTGCTCTATGACCGATTCGCAGTAACCCCTGAAAACCGATCGATTTGAACCAACGGTACAACAAAAATAATAGCCAGCTTCAGTGTTTGGAAGCGTTTATTTATTTGTATGCGAAAATGTATTCAATAACTTCTGATCTAATTACGTAGTCAATTACTTTTTTCACTGCATAAATTAGAAAAATAGCTGTCATGTAGAGAAGCTCAGCATTGGAGATAAGATTTTTACACCAAAGTATGTCTTGACCAAATCAGAAATCGACGAAGGGTAACGCAAATTCCCGTATCTGTCTCTCTTTAAAAATTCCGTGCCTACATGATAAATTGTTTTTGCCGAGATGGATATTACCGGACGAGCAAAAAGTGTGTTCGTCCAAATTTCTTTAGATAATTGTTTAAAATCACACGATGCAAGCGTCAGGGGCAGGCCACGGTAACCCAAGCACTAACTTAATGAAGCTATCATGCGTCCTGTAATCAAAACGCCGGCCCTGCGGGTCGAACAAACTGGCCCTCCCAGAATCGTGTAGCCAAGTGAACGAAGCCACGGTCGTATAAATAAGCAAGACGACGTGTACAGGGTGTCTCTTCCATTTGAGATTCTGCCATCTAGAGTTCTGTAGTTCGTGAACGAACTAGTTCAAATGAATGTGGCAAACTAGATGAACTAGTTCAATTATTGTTCAACGTCTAGTTCACAGTGAACTAAACGATCACAATTTTACTCCCTACGTTAGCGCACACAGAGCAACAATTGAAGCCTAGAACAACCAATAATATAAAACGTTAGTGCCATCTCTTGTTCACGCAAAAATTAAATCTGACGGTTTTAAATTGTTTAGAAGTACTTTTTACAAAAATGATTTGTTTTTGTTTTCACTATTGTCTTCTACAAATTGCAGATTTACTGTTGTTATACAAGTTATACAGATAATAAGCAAAAATTAAATATGTTGGAATATTTTTTTACTATATTTTAAAAGTCAAACTCAATTTTTTTTTCTAAAAAAAAATATCAAAGAAAGTCGAATAATGTCCTTGAATATCAGAATTATGCTCGCAATAATTTGTAGACAGCCAGTAATAAATAATCCAAAATTAAAAACTTGTCTAATCTATGTCTAAATACATACAGGGTGGACTCTTAAAAACGAAACAGAGCGAATAATTCTCAGGAAAACTATTTTTCCGAAAAACACCGAAACAGGTCGATTTTTTATCCATAAATTTCTTGTTACAAACTCGACCCCCCCCCACAAAAAAAATCTTAATAGGGAAGGAGGGTTAAGTGATACATCGTTTAAAAGGTATTCTAATTCTCTACACAACCGTGTCTTATTTTTTGATTTTGACCGATTAGTTTCGGAATACAGGTTGTTAACAAAAAACCTACCTTTTACAAATTTATTTTCAAATTACTACATGCCAGCTAATTAAGTGTTCAAATTGATGACTTACAGCCTCCATACACTAACATAAGTTTAGTAAAAAGCGTTCACGCACATTTTGTAACATTTCTGGAGTACTTGGCGGCATTCGTTGACAATGACTTGGCGTAGATTCTTGAAGCGAAGTAGGTGGAGTGAATAAATTTTGGATTCCACAAGAAAAAGTCCAAAGGAGACAAATCCGGAGATAGTGCAGGCCATTATTTGATGCCTCTTCACCCAATCCACAAATTCTCAAACCTATGATCAAGATGCCGAACAGTCAAGGTGTCGTGTGGGGGAGCTCCAACTTGTTGAAATATCAACTGGTCTTCCAGATAATTCTCATTATTCTCGATAATGTTTGTCAACCCCGGATCAATGCTGTTCTTCAACCAATCCATCATAATTGTCGTTATTGGCCCGATTCTAACCCAATGATATTTTATGACAAGCATACACAAGATCCAGAAAAATTAAATGTATGGATTGGAATTTTTGTTGTCCGTATTGTTGGTCCTTTTTTATTACCAGGTAATCTCATCAGGGAGATGTACCTAGATTTATTAGAGAACAACACTGATCCAGCGTTGACAAACTATGAAGAATAACAGTGGCCACTCGTCAGGTGACGCAAGTGTCGCACCGCTTCACCTAAAATTTCCGTTTGGTTGTGCAGTTTAATATTATTTTTAATTTTATATAAATTTTATAATTTAGGTATAATTCTATATTCAAAATGTATTGTGTTTGTTTGTTTAATACGCGGAAATGAACAGAATACTTGCACGATGAACGCCTTCTAAAAAAAACATTGCCTTCGTTAAGCGCGAACATCAACCTCGTACCATACAAGGTATAATATACGCAAGTGACGCAGATCGAAATCAGTCTGTATTCTGCTTCTCTTCGAAGCGTTGTTTACAGCGGTTGTCATGGCAACGAGGCGGCCAACACGGGAGTAAACTACGGCGTGGGGGAATGAGTGACGCATTTAAACAGATTACACGATACGCGTCCCACGATTATAACGGTTCTTAGTTAATATTTGTTTTGTATAATAATTGTAGAAATGTTTCCTATGTATGATCCAGTATGTATTTTATTGGAAACGCCATTTTCCAGACGGAAAATTGGGGACAAAAAGGATTTTTTAAATTGCGAGAGACATGTGCCTTATTCTCTCGTTCTCTCGATATGGAAAAAAGGGGAAATCAAAAGACAATGTATACTTGTTGGTTTAATTAAAAAAACTTTTCTATATGCCGTGTTTAATTGTGGGTGTAAACTTGGGAGTGTGGAATAAGGAAGGTTTTAACAATTTTGGGAAAGTCACGCGAGGCTGTCATAACCACAAAGCTTCTTTGGAACATACATGTACGGTGTGCATTAATGTTCGCACAAGCCGAACTCATATTTCTATTTTTTATAGAATCTAAGAAATAAAAATCGCTCTCACGAACGTTAGTTTTTCGGCAATATTGCAAATGCAACTAAATATTTCCAGATTCACTTAAAGCCGTTTGACTGGAGAATAATGAGAATTATCTCGAAGAATTTCACCAAAAACTTCAAAAGGAATAATTTTTCGGCAAAAATCAAAATCTTAAAAAGAAAAATTTCTGGAAAGTTTTTAAAAGCTTGTATAAATTCTTGCCATTTTTAACCAACTATATTAATAACAGTTAATCGAGGAAAAGCCAGTTCGTATACTTGGAATAATGTGATCAGCTGCCAAAGTAGAAATATATATTTACTTTATCAAGTACTTCCCCATTAATTCAGGTTATTAATGAATTATTGTACATATCATATTAACTGCGTTATTTATACATGTGGCATAATTCTCGATAATTTCTAGGACTAAACGTCGTGAAACATATGTGATACAGCAGTAAAAAGAATATAACTGGGTTTTCAGACGACATAAACATTTTTGTTGGAATTTTACTTTATTTTCACAAATGGAACTGAATACATCCTACCTTGTGACTGCTGTTCCGGAAAAATTAAATGTATATAATTTTATTTAGAAATAAGTACCTACGAGGTCTGTTCAGAAAATAACCGGACTTTATTTTTTTTATTATCTTAACTTTATTGTTAATTTTATACATTATTGGTTCTTCCCCGTTCCCTATCCCCATAACGGTGTTTCCAGTTCACGAAGCAGTCTTGGATAACTTCATTTGAAATGTTCTCTAAATATTCTGAAAACGGCGCCTTTTCTGTAGGTACTGATTTTAATTTCGAAAATACGAAAATATCGCAAGGTCTGGAGAGTAGGTAGGGTGATGGAGAACAGTAATCTGGCATTTGGCACAAAACTGACGAATTGATAAAGCGAGTGTGCGGGCACATTGTCTTGGTGCAAGAACTATGAGTTGTCTCGCCACAATTCTGACCTCCTTTTGCGATTTTTTTCAAATAACCGTTGTGAAAGGATGTGATAGTACACACAGTCCATTGTTTCACCTTGAGGCAAAAATTAAAAATGCACAATTCCTTTAATGTCGAAAAAAAAACAGTGAGCATCACTTTGACATTGGATCGAGACTTACGTGCCTTTTTGGGGTGTGGAAATTCTTTGCCAATCCATTGTGATGATTGAACTTTTGTCTCAATATCGTAGCCGTAAACCCAGCTCGTCTCCCATTATTATCCTTTGAATGAATGTTTCATCGTCATTGGATTGTTCAAGGAGTTGCCGACAAAAGTCCACGCGATTTTCTTTCTGTTATTCGATCATCAAACGAGGAAGAAATTTTGCTGCAACTCAATGTATGTTAAATTTTTCAATCAAAGTTTCATGGCTTGACCCAAAACAGACAAAATAATTTTGATATCTTGTCGGGCAATTAGACAACGAGCTGAAAAATGTAGGTATTCAGTAAAATGGAAATCTTTTTCAGCATTTGTTATAAAAATTACTATTGACATAAAGATAAGTTTTATTAATAGTGTGGTTTTCAATTATTTTTATTAGTTTATTGTATACGATTTAATAATTTCAAATGTCGTTTTACTTTGTCAAATAATAGTTTACTAAAAATAATAAATTTCTGTGAAAATAACAAGGTCAGGTCAAGTTGGTTATTCTGTTACCCTCGATGACTACCATTGATCACCCAAGACCGTCTATTACCCTCGGTGATCACTGTTGATCTTCAATGAATGCCTTTTACCTTTAGTGACCGCTAATGACCAACAGTTACCAACTGCTGCCTTTAGTGACCTCTAATAACTGGAGGATAAGCAATTTGAGGTCAGGGCGGAGGTAAAATCCAAGGTCACCTGTTTAATGTCCATCTAGAATCCTAGAACTATTGTGGAGTGTTGGGCCACTTTGGACCTTTTTGATATTTGACCTTGATCTTGAACTTTATGGTCATTTCAAGGTCATATATGAACGTAATATTTTCTGATCTCTCTATTTCCGGGGTTAAAATTATGGGGTCTCGTTAAAAAAATCCTCATGACCTTGATATAACCTTTAAGGTCATGGTCCAGGTCAAATTCAAGGTCACCATCGGTTAGCCAGGGAAAAATCCCAAACCTCTAGTGCTTTACTTTTACCCTACCCCTTGAAAATTGTCAGATATCTGCTATTCCTGTACTTTTAGCCCACCTTGTATAGATACTGTAAATGAAGTCTTTAGAATTTTGCTGTCAAATTTCTGAAAAATCGTCCTCGACGTATTGCTGGTTTGGAAAACTGTTCTAATATTAAACCCATTACCAATTTTATTTAATTGAAAAATTAATGGGCATTACAGGCATTGCAGCCTGGGGAAGCAGTTTTGCTATTAGATTTTGCAACAAGATGGAACTAATAATTTTCATAATGATCATATTTAGTCCTTCGATAATCCATTTACAATTATATAGTGCATTATCAGCAGAAAATTGGTATAAATATTTCTAGAAGTTTGGTTACAAAATTTCGTTACTTAACCAAAAATTGCCTTGACTTTTAAAAGACATGATTTGACTCTTTTAAAGATACCTCACCTCATATTAGTCAACTAATCTGGTATCACCATGACGATCGTGTTCTTCCTCTTCTAATACGGCGAGTGGCATATTGACTAAATACGAAGTTCTCAAATAACTTGGTAGGTAATGGGGGTCCCTTTTCATAGTCATCGAGATGTCAGAACTTCTGTGACTTGTTTGTTCATTTGAAGCAACTCGTATATGAAGTTTAAATAATTGATTAAAACCAATGAGTATAGAAAATTCAAGATAGTGTAACCTATATATTCTGATATATATATAAAGCCAAAAATTAGACGGCTGTCTAAGTTAAAAACCAAATTTCTTTCTTAGACGGCTGATTGGCTGCATCCCCGTCTAAGAAAGAAATTTGGTTTTTAACTTAGACAGCCGTCTAATTTTTGGCTTTATATATATATCAGAATATATAGGTTACACTATCTTGAATTTTCTATACTCATTGGTTTTAATCAATTATCTAAACTTCATATACGAGTTGCTTCAAATGAACAAACAAGTCNCCCTTCTGTATTTCTCATTAAATCAGAAAAGCTTGTAATAATCTTCCCATACAATACAACTCAACATTACCAACAGGAACACCAAACTATTATTTAAGAATTGATGTAGTAAACAGTACACAGTTGAATTTGCGTTTTTTAGCGACGAGACGAGACAATTATTAGTACGTACTTGATCAGTACACAGTTGACAAACAAAATTAAATCGGACCTATGTTCATTTAACATTTTTTTCCTAGAAATTACATCTTCTTTCATGATAAACGTAAACAAGGTACAAAACTGGACAGCCGATTTTTATAGATATCTATAAATATTTCTTAGAAAATAAACCATAATAGCTGGGTTAATTTTACGTTGAATATTTATAACAGATCAAAAAACTAACAAAACAGGTCTTCGTCTACTACGACAATAGCGTGCATCTTGATAGCAGACTCTTGGTTAATTATTATTTCAAGATATGACCTTGTTGTGTTATTAAGAGAATATAACACTAATTATCTCTGATTGCTGCTGTCACTTGTAATTAATAAACACGTGCAACGACTAGTTATTTATTGTCTTACTTATTTCATGTCCCACGCAACAGACCTACCTGGTTTGTAAGACAAGTTAATTTAACAGTTTTATTGTTACAAAATGGCACTTAGTCCTTTCCCATATTAAAAAACAAATACACAGTTATCAATTTTCTGCATGTATCTATTTTTACATATCAGTAATTCAGTACATATCAGTAATTTGATTTATCTTTCACAGTAAGAAAGACATACCTACACTTATTCTCCAATAGTGAAGTATCAATTAAGGCTTTAGACACACACAAGATAATTTCAAAAGTTTTGTGCATCGTTAATACAGTTAAATTGTGTTAGGTGTCAGGATACAAAGACAATGCCGGAAATAAGAAAAAGGATGTACTTGCTAGGAAGGGATCCGAAACAAATTTCATTGGTCTGGAACCCTTCTGTGACGCATCTCCCAGTTTGGTAAGGGAGACAAATGGACTGAGACAGAACATAAGTCAAAACATAGGAAATACTGGGGTGCAAGGCCATGGCAAAGCCATGCGAAGGAACTTATGGAGTTGTAGATAAGAACGAATTAGTTGCTGATCCTGAATAAAATCGACTCAGAAAAGTTACGCAACTTATAACGAACTACTGCCACTTTAAGATATATCTATACTGTTCAATCCTATTCAGTAAGTAGTTTTGTCCTTCCTACAAAGTCTAAAAGCTTCCTTATCGATACTTCTCTCAGTTCATTGGGTTCCAGAAAGGGTTTTCTCAAGATTGTCATTCTACTACGTGCAAATCCTGGACACTCGCCTAGGATAAACAGAGAAGTTTCATCCACCAAGTCACATCCTCGGCAGACCGAACTGTCTCGTAATTAATTCGGGTTGGTTTCAATAAGTTTCTTTCCAATTATTTTTTGAAATATCTTGAAAGCTGTTCAACGGATTTCGATGAAATTTGGTATCGTGTTATTCAGCATGGTGTGTGTGTTATTCAATTACTCAGAATGTGTAATACGAAAATAGTATCAGTTTCATTATTGCCGCTAGATGGCGCTACCTATGGCAACATCGGTCCATTAACATGGCTGTAACTTGATTGTTCACCCTGCATTTACATTTTCGAATAAAAATATAAAAATGGCATTCAATTTTACACAAAATAGGTATACTTCTTTGATTAAAAAAGTATACCGTTTTCGAATTAAACGTAATTCTTCAATGAGATGATTAAATAAAAAAAATGTATGTCAAAAGGTTATGCAAACGCAAACATTATGTATTCTCAAGATCTTTAATAATTGTAGTGGATATTGTAGATACTTTTTGCAAAATAAAATGTAAATGGTGGAAAAAAATTATTTTTATTAAGGCTTTTACAAATCAATTAAGTTAAAGGAAATGTAAAAAGTAATTAAATAAAAATAAATAATTGAGAAAATTTATATCCGAAAGGATGTTTTAATAGTTATCTATATAAATACCAAGGGAGATACAGGAATGATTATTATTATGCCCGCAGTCGACAGGTTGTTTCTGAGGGCCGTTTAGGCCAGCTATCACNGTAAGTAGTTTTGTCCTTCCTACAAAGTCTAAAAGCTTCCTTATCGATACTTCTCTCAGTTCATTGGGTTCCAGAAAGGGTTTTCCCAAGATTGTCATTCTACTACGTGCAAATCCTGGACACTCGCCTAGGATAAACAGAGAAGTTTCATCCACCAAGTCACATCCTCGGCAGACCGAACTGTCCCGTAATTAATTTGGGTTGGTTTCAATAACTTTCTTTCCAATTATTTTTTGAAATATCTTGAAAGCTGTTCAACGGATTTCGATGAAATTTGGTATCGTGTTATTACTCAACATGTGTAATACGAAAATAGTATCAGTTTCATCATTGCCGCTAGATGCCGCTACCTATGACAACATCGGTCCATTAACATGGCTATAACTTGATTGTTCACCCTGCATGTACATTCCCGAACAAAAATAAAAAAATGGCATTCAACTTTACACAAAAAAGATATACTTCTATGATTAAACAAGTAGACCGTTTTCGAATTAAACGTAATTCTTCAATGAGATGTTTAAATCGAAAAACTGTATGTAAGGTTATGCAAATGCAAACATTATGTATTCTCAAGGTCTTTAATTTTAGTGGATGTTGTAGACACTTTTTGCAAAATAAAATGTAAATGATGGAAAGAATTATTTCTATTAAGGCTTTTACAAATCAATTAAGTTAAGGGAAATGTAAGAAAGTAATTAAATAAAAGTAAATGGTTGAGAAAATTTATATCCGAAAGGTTAATAGTTATCTATATAAATACCAAGGGAGATACAGGGATGATTATTCCCGCAGGCGGTAGGTTGTTTCTGAGAGCCGTTTAGGCCAGCTCTCACCGCTTATCTAATTTCCAATTAATTATAGGACACAAGGATGTAACTTGGCGGATGAAACTTCTCTTCATATCCTGAACGAGTCCTCAGCCCAGGATTTGCACCTAGTAGAATGATAATCCTGGGAAAACTATTTCTAAAACCAAGGAACCCAAGTGTCAGCAAGGAAGCTGATTGAACAGTGAGACGCACAATACGCCTGATAAGGCTGAGATGCTATGGAAGTCGAATAGAGCCTAACCGCAGGTAAAGAAGAAGAAAAAGAAGGGAGATATAGTCAAAATTGAGAAATTGTACCTATATGCATATTAATTTAAAAAATAGATTGTAGAGGAAAGTAGCATACATTGTAGCATACTTTTCAGGTTTTTTTTGTTAATAAGTAATATACTAATTGATTTTCTTACGCACGCCACTCTGTTCCTTATATCACTGCAATTTGGTAAACTTGATCGTTTTACTAAATTTGTAGTTGCATTAAATATATTTTTCACGATTTAGATTCTATTCNTGTTCAATCCTATTCAGTAAGTAGTTTTGTCCTTCCTACAAAGTCTAAAAGCTTCCTTATCGATACTTCTCTCAGTTCATTGGGTTCCAGAAAGGGTTTTCTCAAGATTGTCATTCTACTACGTGCAAATCCTGGACACTCGCCTAGGATAAACAGAGAAGTTTCATCCACCAAGTCACATCCTCGGCAGACCGAACTGTCTCGTAATTAATTCGGGTTGGTTTCAATAAGTTTCTTTCCAATTATTTTTTGAAATATCTTGAAAGCTGTTCAACGGATTTCGATGAAATTTGGTATCGTGTTATTCAGCATGGTGTGTGTGTTATTCAATTACTCAGAATGTGTAATACGAAAATAGTATCAGTTTCATTATTGCCGCTAGATGGCGCTACCTATGGCAACATCGGTCCATTAACATGGCTGTAACTTGATTGTTCACCCTGCATTTACATTTTCGAATAAAAATATAAAAATGGCATTCAATTTTACACAAAATAGGTATACTTCTTTGATTAAAAAAGTATACCGTTTTCGAATTAAACGTAATTCTTCAATGAGATGATTAAATAAAAAAAATGTATGTCAAAAGGTTATGCAAACGCAAACATTATGTATTCTCAAGATCTTTAATAATTGTAGTGGATATTGTAGATACTTTTTGCAAAATAAAATGTAAATGGTGGAAAAAAATTATTTTTATTAAGGCTTTTACAAATCAATTAAGTTAAAGGAAATGTAAAAAGTAATTAAATAAAAATAAATAATTGAGAAAATTTATATCCGAAAGGATGTTTTAATAGTTATCTATATAAATACCAAGGGAGATACAGGAATGATTATTATTATGCCCGCAGTCGACAGGTTGTTTCTGAGGGCCGTTTAGGCCAGCTATCACCTCTTACCTAATTTCCAGCTAATTATAGGATACAAGGCTTGTAGATAGTCCAATCTTCCGAGGATGTGACTTGGCGGATGAAACTTCTCTTCATATCTTGGACAGAGTCCTCAGCCCAGGATTTGCACCTAGTAGAATGCTAATCCTGGGAAAACTATTTCTGAAACCAAGGAACCCAAGTGCCGGCAAGGAAACTTTTGGACTTCGTAAAAAGGACAAAGCTATTTGCTGACTGAACAATGAGACGCACAATAGACATGATAAGGCTGAGGTGCTATGGAAGTCGAACCAGCAAGTAAAAAAGAAGAAGAAGAAGAAGGGAGATATAGTCAAAATTGAGAAATTGTACCTATATGCATATTAATTTAAAAAATAGATATTTTAGAGGAAAGTAGCATACATTGTAGCATGCTTTTCAGGTTTTTTTGTTAATAAGTAAAATACTAATTGATTTTCTTACGCACGCCACTCTGTTCCTTATATCACTGCAATTTGGTAAACTTGATCGTTTTACTAAATTTGTAGTTGCATTAAATATATTTTTCACGATTTAGATTCTATTCAAAAAGTCAACGTTTTATCAGGGTAGCACTCCTTAGAATGTGCTGCCGCTAAACAGTATTTAAAGGGACCTATATCTTGGTAGGCGTTGAATTTTGAGTTAAATTTATGTGTACCGTAAAAATGTATAATAATCGAACAAATTTAGCTAAGGAATAAAATAGAAAAAAAAACGACGATTTGGTTGTGTACCCAAAGTCCCTCTGTTTTACACACACACAGCTTGTGATATTTGCATACCTTCATTTTTTTGGAAGTAATCCCAAAGATGCAGCTTCAGTTTCCAGTCGAATATTTTCTGACAAAAACTTCATCACGTTCTACACGCGCATCAAAATGAAAATCAGAAAATTTGTTATTTGTCATGACGACAAACGTTGATAACTAAAACTTGACTGGTTGACTTTTTAAAATATATATTCAAGTTTACTTTTCGTTAAAAAAACTCTCACTGTTAACCAAAACGTCATATATCACAGGTGAGAGTGAAATGGTATTATAAGCATATGATAATTTCGCACACTCGCGCTAACGTTCACTTGCTTATAACAGCTTATTTCACTATATTCTAATATAATGTACTATTTTACACTAAACAAAATCGATGCGAGTGAAAGCAATAAAGGTACGGAGTGAATTCATTGAGTGAAATTATTGAGTACAGTTTCACACAATATATTGAGCAGATAAACTCGTATTTGGTACACTTGTAGCTAAATCGAAGTAAATGTGACGAGTGTCCACATTATTGAGTGGCTCCACCCCATTCTATGGTTGTCGTGCGTTGTCTTTGTCTATTCCCATCGTCCCATTAGGTCAACTCGTGGCGTGGTGTATGGCGTGTAGTGCTGAACAAGTGTCCGTTAATCCGGTGATTTTGGCAAAAATTATGTTTAAATGCAGTGGTTTGATTTCAATAATTAAAAACAGTAATATATTAAGTCTCGATTAATATTTGGTTAAATATTGGGATAGTTAAATTGTTACCTATACTTACTTGCGTATCTGTAACGTACAATATATAGGTTATGGCAATCTATTCGTCCGATCAATTAACCAATTCCTTTAATCTAGACCTAAAATAATGTCTCTAAAACAAATCTGTGTAGAAACCGCTGTGGCAGCTTAGTAGTTTATGATATTTAAATTAAAATTTACAGAGAACATAAAGTGGTGTAAAAGCACTACAGATATTAATGAAATGGAAGCAGCGGCGGCAGGTGTGGGGAGGTTCTGGGACGCCGCTCCCCCTGAAAATTTGCATAGTATAAAATTACTTAATAATAGTTAAATTTAAATCATATTAGAGAAAATGGCAACTCTTAATTGGTTTTATATACTCAGAATGGAGTAAAAAATTACTGACTTGATCGTTAGCAGTATCTCGGATTTGAGTAAAATTCACCCACTCCTGTTACAAAGGTTTCACTCATAAAATTTTAGTTGTACTCATAATAATAGAGTGGAAATTTCACTCAATCGGGTGTGAACATTAAGTGAGTAAAATTAAGTGAATTTGAATTTTTTTCCATGTTTAATGAAAATAAAAACTATCTTTTTCAAGTTTGAAAGGCTATAAATTAATTTTCAGTGCGAAATCTCCCCGTTAATTTATTCGCAATTATTTATTTACACCCGTTTATTACAGTATGCTACAATGTATGCTGCTTTCCTCTACAAGTATATATATATTTTTTTTATTAACATGCATATAGGTACAATTTCTCAATATAGATTTTATGCGTCTTCCTTTACTATGTGAAACGAAATAATAAAAACAGATAATCATTCCTATTAAATTTTGAGGAGTCCCATCGACGCGATTTTCCCACGGACCGATGCACTGCACTAAAACACTAGAAAGCCTTAACAATAGCGCTGCTTTTGACACTTCCACGCCCGGTGTCTCAATAATTCCATTAGTAGATCGACTATAAGATATGGACCTGTTAATAAAATGTTTCTTGCAATTTCACTTTGGTAATTGCGTGGGAAAATATATTCCGCCAATGACTAGTTCACGCCCCGTGTTGGATTAATTTTAAGGTTACTAATACTCTCAAGGGGGAATATTATGGACTCTTAATTTCAATGGAATTTGAGTTTCATGTGTCATTGATTTTAAATTGATCCCTTTTTTTATAGAAAATTAGCTACTCATTTTCTATTTTTTTTTTATTAAAATAACTGATTTTATTATACTAAAATATTATCCACTGGCAATCTGAAAGTACCAGAAGATATATAATTGGTTGATTCAAGCAAAGTTGTAATATTAATGGGCCTTATTCTTTATTCAATATGAAATGAAAAATCGATATCTTCTGGATATTTCTGAAATAAAATTAGTTTATTTTTACTCATTTTTAAAGGTATTAAGCTTCTTCTTCTTCTTCTTCCTTGCCTAGTAATTGGTCCCGATATCCCATGTCCCATGGCACCGCGGCCTAATTAGGCCTATCGTGCATCCCACTATTAGTCCTTCAAGTACTTTTGTCCTTTTAACAAAGTCCAAAAGCTTCCTTGCTGACACTTCTCTCAGGTCCTTGGGTTCCAAATAAGGTCTCCCCAGGAGCGTCATTCTACTACGTGCAAATCCCGGGCACTCGCCCAGGATATGCAGAGAAGTTTCATCCGCCGAGTCACATCCTCGCAAGATTGTCTACAAGCCTTAGCTTATGTCGATGTTTCCTAAAGCGACAGTGTCCCATTATGAGTCCTGTCACTCTCCTGAGCCGGATTTTAGTGAAGCTCAAGCTCTTTCCCTTCCCTTCCTCCCTTCCTAACAAGTTCATCCGCTTCCTCGTTCCCACAAATGCCTTTGTGTCCTGGCACCCAACACAGTTTAACTGTATTATTAGTGGCTAGTTCAGTCAGCATTTGTAAACAGTCCCACAGAAGTTTTGAACTTATCTTGTATGTGCCTAAAGCTTTAATTGCAGCTTGACTATCAGAGAATATATATTATAATACTACTTATAAATAATTATATATTTTTGTGTTTTATTTATTATAATTTAGTTTTGTTTGTTCTGTGTAGTTTGTTTAATAAATAATGTTAGACGCCAATTTATAGTATTATAAAGATTTATTTAACGTGAAATATATTTAAAATATTTAAATTTTGAATTTTCTACGGCAATTCAAAATAATACTACTAATAATACTAATATACTAACCTGACAGTATTATGATTATATTGAGTTATCTGTCAGTTTAGACTTCACCCTAATTTCCTTTCTGCCAAATAACTTCTTCTTTCCTATTTCCTGACTCTCACTGTTCTCTTCTTTCTTTATTGTTTTTTAAATGTCCCACAATAACTTTGTGCTTGATTACTTTTCTTTAATACTCTTCTTCTCCTCAACACTTGTTTTTTTCTTGGTAGTTCATATGATTTTCTTTTAATCTTCTATATTTTATTCCACTTCTTATTTTAAACTTCTTTTAATTGCTATGATTTGTATATCTTCTAATTCCTCTTTTTACTTCTTGATTCTCCTCACTATTTATTTCTGTCTCCTTGATCACCACTTTTTTTTATCATTTTCTTTCTCACCGCACTCTTATATCTAATTACAATGTTTATTAATATATCGTTTTCAATCTCAACCAATCAGATTATTTTATAATTTATACATTTTTAATTTACCATTTTTAATACCATTTTATTCTTTTTTTAACTACATTACATTATTTTGTGGACACTTTTTAATCCTTTATACTGAGATTTCATTATAATTTTCATATTATTACACACTGTCATTTTTCATCCCGCTGTCACCCAAATTATCATTACTATTTTGTCACCATATATCCAATATGTCATTACTTGTTGTATTTTAACTTGACTTCTATTAGATTTTATAATTAAAAACTCTTACTTCAATTTCTACCTGTTACAAAATATGAGTTTACGTTTGTAACCTCTATGTACATTCTCTGCCAGGTACGCCATTATCGCGAAAATTTCTGTTTGGAAACTGTAGGAAACCCTCCCAGACTATAGCTTGCACTTCATCTAAGTCCATATATTCTTGCACCCGTCCCTCTGGTCATGTTGGAGCCATCTGTAAACCATACTAGTCTCCATCTTTTCAGGGTGTCAAACTTTTCCTCCCATTTGCTTTGATCCTCTATCCGAGTCTCAAATGGCTTGTAGAAGTGGAACCTTGGAACCATCAAATACCATCCCAAGAGTTGGTTCCGACATAGATGTGTCCATGATCCTGGAGTAGAAACTTGCCCTCCAGTCGTTGTTATTCCTGAGTCGATATGCTGCTAGCCGCGCTTCTCTTTCCACCACTATATGCAGCGGCAGTAGATTTAGCATGACTTATACCTAAGCAGGCCAGTCTCTGAATTATATTCAGTTTTTCCCTCGCTGTGGTCTGTTGTGTTTTTTGCCACCATATCACAGCGCCTGGGTCTTACTCTCGATGTATACATCCAGTATGACATCATTGGTTTCAGCCTCCAGGTGCTCCCAATAAGGTGACTGCATACACACAATGTCTGCTTCGCCTTACTTGCCACTTTTCCAAGTGTGCATTCCAGGTAAGCTTACTATCCAGTATTACTCCTAGATATTTTACTTCCCAGGAAAGCCGAATGCACCTCTCCCCTATTATAGTTCAGAGAGTCCAATCAAATTTCTTCACCTCGTGATTAATATTAGCAATGGCGACGGTAGGAGGTAGCGTTGTGAGCTCCTCTGTCTGTAAAAGATGTAANACTTCTATTAGATTTTATAATTAAAAACTCTTACTTCAATTTCTACCTGTTACAAAATATGAGTTTACGTTTGTAACCTCTACGTACATTCTCTGCCAGGTACGCCATTATCGCGAAAACTTCTGCTTGGAAACTGTAGGAAACCCCCCCAGACTATAGCTTGCACTTCATCTAAGTCCATATATTCTTGCACCCGTCCCTCTGGTCATGTTGGAGCCATCCGTAAACCATACTAGTCTCCATCTTTTCAGGGTGTCAAACTTTTCCTCCCATTTGCTTTGATCCTCTATCCGAGTCTCAAATGGCTTGTAGAAGTGGAACCTTGGAACCATCAAATACCATCCCAAGAGTTGGTTCCGACATAGATGTGTCCATGATCCTGGAGTAGAAACTACCCCTCCTCGTTGTTATTCCTGAGTCGATAAGCTGCTAGCCGCGCTTCTCTTTCTACCACTATATGCAGCGGCAGTAGATTTACCATGACTTATACCTAAGCAGGCCAGTCTCTGAATTCTATTCAGTTTTTCCCTCGCTGTGGTCTGTTGTGTTTTTTGCCACCATATCACAGCGCCTAGGTCTTACTATCGATGTATACATCCAGTATGACATCATTGGTTTCAGCCTCCAGGTGCTCCCAATAAGATGACTGCATACCATAGACCTAGTAATCTATGGACTGGCCCTAGAAAGAGAGGTCAATCGCGCTGATGTGTGCAAGGCAGATGAAGCTAGTTGAGGCAAATACCGGTAAAACAAATGATGGTACACGGGTATACCGTTACAAAATGCCATAAACAAACTTTGAAGTAAATGTCATGTATTGACATTATCGATTGAATTTTTGTGTGATTTAGTTAGTGTATGTGAAAGATTCATAAAAACTAAATACGGTGCAATCGTGTTCTGCGATAAATTGCATAAAGACACGTTTAACTGGAGAAAAAATTAAATTTCATAAGTAGGAAAGAAGTTATGATGGTACCAACATGTTTATACTTTTTGCGTCTCTCTGAAAATAATGACCAAGCAGAGGTGTCTCCGATGATAACATATTAGATTACATTATTTCCCCCATCTTCAAAATAAAATGTCATTTTTACGTCCAAATTTTGCCGCTTTTAAATGTGTTACTCTTCAAACTATTTTTTAACATCAAACCGAATATAACGAAAAAGTTTGTTTAGCAAAAATTCTCTTCAAATAATATGTTGAACGAAGAAAGCATCGACATAGTTTCAATTTATACAGTTCTGCAAAGCAAGAAAATATGAAATATTTGAAACAACTACGTCAGAAGAGCTTGCAGAAATTTTAACCGATCGAGTTTACGAAATGAGGAAAATAATTGGAGAACTACATAAATAAGGCATTATAAAAACCATTTGGAATATTATAGCTAAAACAATTCAAATATTGTACTGTTACATTAGGCCAGTAATAATGTGACGCACTTTTCCTCGGTTCTCTCTCTATGGATCTTTGGGTGTAAATTTTATTACTTTTAACTATGGTGTATACACCCCCTGTAATTTAATTTTTCGGAACGGTCTTCTATTCCTCGGACTGGACTCTAAACGGTAATGTTATTTAATAACTTATATAGTCGGTTTTATTATCGGGCGCCAGTTTCCCTAAATTTGACGTGGGGGAAACTCCACGTATCCCTTACCCTCGGTTTAGAGTAAAGTGCACAGGTAGCTACAGTGAAGAAAATTAATTCCAGGGGTCAATGAATTTCTTTTAGGAGAAAACGGCAGAGAGTTCGGCAGAGAGTAGTTTTCTCAGTGTAGTTTTATTTTAAATATGAAATTTAACGGGAGCTCTACAAAACGATATCAGCGTTTTTGCTGGTTCGGAATGTTATCGTTTTACCTCGACGGTGAAAGAAATAAACCTATTAAGTTTTACTAGATTTATTCACACAGGGAAAATATTAATACTTATTACAAATACATATAGTGTCAATTTTTATTCCTACCCACTACTAAACGACTGAAATTATTTACAAGTTTATTAACAATAATTATATACAAAATCAGTGTGAAAGAGACAAAATTAAAAAGTT
>NW_019416742.1:212779-290562 GCF_000390285.2 Anoplophora glabripennis
TTAAATTTCTGGGAATTTATTTCGACGAAACCCTTAATTGGAAAGTGCATTGCAACCATCTCGTTTCCACTTTAAGTTCAATAAATTTTTTATTTAAAAACATGAAAACAATTTTATTCAAAAATCAGTTAATTAATTTATATTATGCTCAAGTAGAATCGCGTCTTCGTTATGGTGTCTGTTTCTGGGGTGATTCCACCCTCTCACATTCTGTTTTTATTTCACAGAAGCGTATTTTGCGCAATATTGCTGGTGTACCTAGTGAACATACCTGTAGAGATATTTTTAAACAATACAAAATTTTAACTTTAAGTTCGTTATTTATATTTGATATGTGTATTTATGTTTTTAAAAATAGGCAAAAATTTTATTTAAATAGTGACATACATGGTGTAAACACAAGGCATAAAAATAATATTCGGGTACCTTTTTCTAAATTGTCAATTACCAATAAGTCACCAAATTATTTGGGGCCTAAAATTTTTAACAAATTACCTTTTGAATTAAGACAAGATAAAGTATCTTTTTATCAATTTAAAGTAATGTTAAAATTATATTTAGTGACCAAATGTTTTTATTCCTTGGGTGAGTTTTTTGCTTCCTAGGTTAAGTTACATTTGTTTTTACTTTAAATATCTGCTATACGTATAGGTGACTATTGTTATACAATTTGTAATTGTCTCAAAACAAAATAAAACATCTAATCTAATCTAATCTAAGGGTACTACTATTAAGGTACTAAGCTAATTAAAAAAAAAAATTGAAGAAAATATAATTTTTAAAAATTTTAGCAAATGAAGTCAAACGATATTCTTCGACATCAAGCTATGCAAAAGATATTCAACCTCACAGCCCAGTAAAAACTAATTGTCCAAAAGAAAATGAAATGTTTAAATAATTAATACAAAAACACAGTATGTCTTTCTATCTCGGATGTCGAACGCGCTTAATTCCAAAAAGTGATGGAGGGGTCTTCTTGGAATTCTATATCAACAAATATCGTATAGGTAAGTAAGTAAACATTTATTTCCTCAAGTTACTACAATATGAAGTTACATAAATAGAAATACAATTTTTTGAGATTAGAGAAGAATAACATAAAAAACATAATTAAAGGTGTAAGGAAAGTATTGTGTTGGTGATAAATATTAAATAAGTATACCAACATATTTACATATCTGCGGTTTTTGCCCCAAAAATTGAAAGAATATAAGATTTAAAAAAAGAAGAGAAAAAACAGCCACAGAGTACAAACCCACAGCTAAACATTAAAAATACAAAGGGAATTAAAATTAACAGTAAATAAACAGACACATATTTATGTATTTTACATGTACAAGTTAAAACTTAATTTTAATAAAAGACGTGATAGACTCTTATTGCCTTAGAGTGCACTGATAAAAAATTCATTTAAAGAATAGAATTCATGACCTCGTAAAAGGATTTTTAGTTTTCGCTTGAAAACTTTGCTGTTTAATGTCTTCAGATGAGATGCTAATTTATTATAAACCTTTATCCCCGAATACAAAGCAACATTGCGAGTTCTATTATAATTATATTGTGGTAAAATGAGATTTTGATGACGTGTAGGATAACTATGATAATCACTTGGTGTTTTGATCAAATGTTTATTTTTATGAATTAAAATAGATAATCTGTAAACATATAGATTAGTAAGGGTAAATATTCCAATTTTTATAAAATAACTTCTGCAAGATTCTCTATGAGGTAAATCACATAAAATTCTTATTGCCTTTTTTTGTACCAGGAATACATCTTCAGAACTAGTAGATCCTCCCCAAAGCTCAATTCCATATTGCAATACACTCTGGAAATATGCATAATAAACAATCTCTGCTGTGAAAAATCAATATTTCGTTTAACAGTTAGTATTGCATATATGGCTTTCCCTAGCTTTGTCTTTAAATTGGTTATGTGCTCCATCCAATTCAATTGAGAGTCGACATAAATGCCAAGAAATTTCGTGGATTGTACTGAGCATATTTGATTACTATTTAATTTTAAAGAGGTATCTGTAATTCCACGTAATTGAAATGTTATACTGTTAGTTTTATTGCAATTTAGCATCAGCTTATTTGCAAGAAACCAATCAGAAACGTGTTCTAAAATATTTTTTGCTTTGGTTGTTAAATCGTTTTTGTTAGCATCCTCTATTAACAAGCTGGTGTCGTCAGCAAATAATGAAAATTTGACCTCTGGAAAATTTGGGACGATATCATTAACATACAACAGAAATAACAGTGGTCCCAAAATAGAACCTTGTGGAACTCCGCTTTCAACTCTAACAAAGCCAGAATGAATTGTTTTCCTTGTCAGTTATGCCATAATACTCCAGCTTGTCACGTAATATTTGGTGATCAATACAATCAAAAGCCTTGGACAGATCACAAAAAATGCCTAACGGGATTTCCTTATTTTCCAAACATGTATTGATGTTTTCTATTAATTTAAAAGCAGCGTCTGTAGTGTTAAAGTTTTCCCTAAATCCGAATTGTGAATTATCCAAAATGTGACATCTATTTAAATATAATAATAGTTGTTGTTTAACTATATGTTCTAGAATTTTTTAAAACGACGGTAAAAGAGATATACCCCTATAATTTGTGGGGAGCAATTTGTCTCCCTTTTTATAAAGCGGTTTTGTTATCGCTTTTTTAAAGGATTTAGGAAATTCACCATTCATTAAGGACAAATTAATTAGGCATTTTAAAGGTTCGGCTAAAGCTTCAGCATTATCCTTTATTATAGTTATAGGGATATCATCATAGCCAGCTGATATCTTAGGTTTTAAAGCTTGTAATGCTTTTTTTACATCTAAGCGAGTAATTTGTTCAAACAGAAATCTAATTGTATTGCTAATATTAACGTTATTAATATAACTTACACTTGACTTTTTTGATATTGTGTTTGGTAAAATATCCTTCGGGGAATTAATAAAAAAGTTGTTAAATTCATTAGCGACTTGAAGAGAATCCGTGATTAAATTGTTATTTATTTTGATGGCAATGTTTTCATTTCTTCCAGGAGGTTTATTTCTAGTAAAATGATTAACCATTTTCCAGGTTGACTTAATTTTATTATCAGCATTTACTATTTTGTCCTTAAAATATTTTTGTTTTGCAACATAAATTATCTTTTTAAGTGTCTTTTCATAGTTTTTAATATAATTTAAAATGATTATGTTATTCGTGTATTTTTTTAGGTTAATTAAAAATCTTTTATTTTTAAACGAAATTCTAATGCCTTTGGAAATCCATCCCCTATAGACTGGAGAAGCTCGATGTTTTATATTTTTTAAAGGAAAAGCCTGTTCAAAAACTTCATTAACATATTGATAAAAAGTGTCATATGCCATATTAGTATCATTAATAATATACCCATCATGTCCCAATTTGTTTTATCTTCTAGTTCAGAAAACTTTTCCCGGTTGAAAGTGTTAAAATTCCTTTTTGACTCAATAATATTTTGATTAAGCATTATGGAAGTACAAACATCAAGTGACATAATCTGGGCCTTATGATCAGAGATTCCCAATTCCTTTGTTTCGACGGAGAATGTTAAATTGCTATTAATTACTATATTATCAATAGTTGTCGATGACGATTTAGTTACTCGAGTGGGTTCTTTCACTGTAGTTTTCAAATTAAACATGTTTAACAGATTATCAAAATCCCTGCGATTTTTATTTTCCGTTCTAAAATCATTATTAAAATCCCTGCAGATAATATAATCAAAACTTTTGTATTTTCCGTGTAATTCTACCATCATATCAAAAAATGCTTTTAAAAATATTTCCATATTACCGGATGGAGATCTATACACACATATATAATAAGCTTTAAAGTTTTAGACATTGCTAATGTGCATTCAAAGTTTAGTTCAACAGAAGAGCTTACCACGTCTAGTTTTACAAAATCCGTGTTACATCTAGCAAAAATTATTACACCACCATCCTGAAATTGTTTTCTACAAAAACACGAAATAATATCGTATATTATGTATGTGATAATAAGTACCAGCAAAAGCTAACAAAATAATAATTTCTTACTCATAAGGAAAGCGACTGCAGATAATAATTAACAGTTGTCTAAGTATACATTGCACGGTTAATCGTTTCTGGCGATCGGTAGGTAAATACCCATTTCAAAAACAAAAATGATCGTTTAATAGATGCTATTTTTACCAATAGTGGTGAAGCATCCAGTACTTCACATTGTAGTAATCGCGTGATTATACGATAACATGTACATCTCTTTATTTTGCTAAGGGACGTTGACCGAGCATTTCATTGTGGTTTATGTGTGAATTTGATTTTTTTGGTCGAGAATAGAGCGGCACACGGCTTGACCACAGGTACTACAACGCGTATTGCCGCTTACTAGCAAAACACAGATTACTACTGTTTATTTACTTGATCGTAGGCACAAAGTTTCCGATGTCTAGTTCTAACTTATCGTCAGTTGCTGTTGTTTATGAATGCTCTCCTTTTATAAGGAATTAATAGTATTGCATTGGAACCACAGTCCCCCACGCGTCGCATCTGCGCGATAAGATAATGTTCATATTTCGCGCTGAATACCTACAGGCAAGGAATTCAAGGTGTTTGTTTATATCGCGATGTTTATTGTACGAAGGCGTGTCACATCGAGAGTGAGTAGACTGTCACACAGTTTCCAGAAAACTAGTGTCTACATGAAAGCAAATAAACATGGATTTTGAGATAAGGTACGTACGTGTTGAAACTATCCATTGTTATAGATTATTTAAATATTAGGTGCCTACCTAGATTAAGTTAATTATAAAATATTTATTCAATGACTAAAATTAACTATACTGAAATGAAATAACCGTTAATATCCGGAACGAATAACTGTACGGCGTCTAGAAGTATATTTATACATATAAAGTTGAAATATTCGTTTGTTTTGGTGAGTAAATTATTTAACAGGCAGTTTAACCGATGTATTTAATCGAAAATGAAAGTCGTCAGTTTCGTGCCATATATTAGGTATAGGTATCTCTAAGAGGTTCAAGGTTACCTACATCAGGTGTCCGTATAATCTAAACAATCAGTTAGCTGATAATGTATGTACGATAAGGTGAATGTGATTTTTTTAAATAACTTCTTATATATAGGGTGTCCAGAAACTCTTCCGACAGATAATGGCCTCAAACCTATTCTGGAGACGTTTTTATGCTGATTTGAACAAAATTATATAAAAATATCCTAACGCAGATAGAATACGACGCCTTACATTCAATTTCAAATATCTTCATATCTTTAATAAAAACGGAAGTTAGGTTTTGGAAATTTGATTCAATCCTCTTCAAAAACCTTTTGGTATGTTTGAGATTTTTTTATACTCAGTGTTAATTTGTAAAATTACAAAAAAATTACTTTTTCTGGAAAAATCTACGACTACTTTGCAACTATTATGTAAAGTATCAACTTTGAAACCGATTAGTCGAACCGTTTCCCTTTCCTGAATCGTCAGTTTTATAAAAAAAAATAAAGGAAAAAGTTTGTTGTTCCTTAAACATCAATTAATGATGAATAAGATGATAAAAAAAATTTTGCGTTATTTTTCTTACAATTTCGCGTTAAATGCTCATCAAATATCGAAAAAAACACATTCAATACTTTGAAAAAAATTCAATTTTGAAAAAAAAACAAATTATAAAAAAAGTATGCTATGTTTTTTACAATTTCACATTGAATATTTCAAATGTCCAAATGTTGCAATTTAGAAAAAACATTTTTTTCTTAATTTCAAAATATTCAGAAAATTATACTGAAGAATTTTCTGTTCAGTTTTGATGCGATTTTTTCTTCGCATGCCGTATTTCATCGAGTTAATATTAATTCCATCAATTTTAGTTGATAGCTCCAATTGAATCTTCATGCATTTTTTTACATGCATTGCTAAACGATTTATTGATCCTTTTTTTGGAAGGTTCTCAAACCCTTAAAAAAACAGTTTATTTCAAAACCATAATTTTTTTTCATTAAAAAGAAATAGTCCTAAATTTTATTAACAAATTTCTTTTTTTATCCGACATTTGATGAGTAGATATTCAGTGTGAAATTGTGAAAAACATGACGCAAAAATAATTTGAAAAATTTAATTTTTTTCCAAATTTTAAATTTTGTTTATAGATTTAACGCGAAATTGTGAGGAAAATAATGCATTTTTTTCATCTTAATCATTATTAATTGATGTTTAAGGAGCAAAAAACCTGCTTCTCTAATTTTTTATAAAACTGACGAATTAGGTAAGGAAATCGATTCTACTGATCGATTTCAAAATTTACAGGTCCCAAGGTCCCATGGGCATGTATGTACTCGGATTCAGCTAAAAAAAACCTACAAACATTGGTACTTTACGCAATATTTGCAAAGCAGTCGTTGATTTTCCAAAATAGCAGAAAAAGTGATTTTTTGAACTCTTTCAAATCAACACCAAGTATAGAATTTTTTTTCTTAAATATACCAAAAGAACCTTGATGAGGATTGATTCAAAATTCAAACCTATCTTTCGCTGTTCAGAAAATACGAATCACCCTGTATACTGAAAATATTAACGTTCTACGGTCAGCGTTTATATGAAACTTTTTTGTATCTGGTAAAGTTTTCCATTAAACCTGTACCGACATAGATATTTTGTCAAAATAAAATGATTTGCAGCCATGATGTTGCAAGATATCTTATAAATTAAAAATCTTGTAAACATACAGGGTGGCCCAAATATAACAGTCCACCTAAAATATTTTCAATGCAACAGGTTTTTCCGAAAAACCCCGAAACAGGTAGATTTTGCTTTCAAGGGGGACTATCTTTAGATCACAAATTCATGGTCATGGGCATCCCCCTAAACGGGGTGGCAACCCCTTTAAGAATCTTAAATGTCACGGGGTGTTAAGTGGCACATCATTTTAAAGGTATTTCAATTATCTTTACATACATGCTGAAATTATTTTGTTCTGCCTTAAAACTAATGTAAAAAATCTGTTGGAAGTATCGGTGAAATAAATAAAGTGAAGGTTTATCATCGAAGTCTTGATAAGGTGATGGATTTTATTAGAATTTTACCTGTAGTTTTGTTCCGATTTTACATCAATCAGAATTGTCTAGGTACTGAAATCCATTGATTTGTTATTATTCGCTGTTTTGAAGCAGGCGATTCAAATTATCGTGGTTTACACCACTACAGGGAGAATTGAAATTGTCACTCAAAATAATGAAATGGCCCGGGTAACTGCAAGAATTTTTAATGAATGGCATCCCGTTAAGAATCTCAACAATCCCTACGTAATAAATTTAATATCTAAATTCATGGAGATTGGACCCGTTGCTAACAAAAAACATGAAATGCAACACACTGTTACTGACGAGGCTGCACAGGTTCCAATTTTGGGACATGTGGAACTGGATACCACTTCAAGCATCTAAAAATTAGAGACAACTTCAAGAATTTCAGGTAGTAGTTTTCAGAAGTCTAGAAAAAGCATCAATTCTATCCCTATAACATTCATCTCGTGCAAGAGCTCAATGAAGATGATCCAGATCGCCGTATACAATTTTGTGAAAAAATTTTGGAACAATCCCAATTTTTTATATTGTACATGCTTTTCTGACGAATGCACATTCTTTCTTAAAGATTACGTCAACACACATAATTGCAGATACTGGAGTGATTCAGGATTTGCCTGAATTTATGAGAGAACAGCATTCACAGTATCAAGAAAAGTTAAATGTATGGGCTGGGGTTTTGGGAAATAATATTATTTGTCCATTTTTTCTACCTGATAACTTGACTTGTGAATCTTACCTCAATTTACTTCAAAACTTCATCTACCCTCGTATTGTGAAGATTCTTGAAAACAACGATCAGATTCCAGAGAATGATGTATTTTTTTAACAGGATGGCATTCCGCCACACTATGCAACTGCTGTACGTGACATTTTCAATTAACATTTTGCCGAACAATGGATTGGCAGTAAGGGTTTCATTGAATGGCCCCTAAGATCGCTTGATTTAATATCACTGGACTATTTCTTATGAGGTCATTTAAAAAGTATTATTTATAAAGCGAAACTTACCTCTTTAGAAGATCTTCGCCACCGAATAGTTGTAGCATGTGATGAAATAACCCCTGAAATGCTACAAAATGTTCGGAAAAATGTTGAACAACGGTTTTATTACTGTAAATGGGTCGCAATTTAAACATTTAATTAATTAAAACTTATTTGAAAACTTTTTCCTTTCGATTTATTTCACCGACACTTCCAACAGGTTTTTTACATTAATTTTAAGGCAGAACAAAAACATTTTAGCATGTTTGTAAAGAGAATTGAAATAACTTTAAAATGACGTGCCACTTAACACCCCGTGCCACTTAAGATTTTTGAAGGGGTTGCCACCCCGTTTAGGGGGATGACCCATGAATTTATGAACAAAAGATGTCCCCCTTGAAAGCAAAATCGACTTGTTTCGGGGTCTTCCGGAAAAACATGTTGCATTGAAAATATTTCAGGTGGACTGTTTTAATTGGGCCACCCTGTAAATTTGGCCAAGCATTTACTTTTGAGAAAACTGGCTACTACACTCGTGAATTTGGATAAACACGAATTACTCTGCGTTATTTTATGTAAAATTTAACAGTCGATTTAACAGTGTGTATTCTAGGCAAATATATAACAATATAGGTAAATGATAATCTTAGATAGTAACGCCTTCGACAGATAAGGCTGCTTAAACGCACTTTTAATATTTATACGTTAGCTAAAGTAGGTTGACTACCAGTGGGCTCGTATTCGTTTCATTTTAGGTGTGTATAAACAAATATAATTGTATTGTTGTCGAGCAATACGGTTCTAAGATACGGTTATGGTTAGTGAATTGTGTTGAATTAGGACAACCGTTTATTTGTGACAAAATTTAAAAAATACAGACACAAAAGAATTTTCAGCTATTTGTATATACCTGCAAAATACAAAAAACGGTTGATTTTTTAGAGTAGGTGAGTCAAAATGCAATAAAAGACATAAAAACATACAATAAATCTTATATAAATCTTAATTCTAATCTTAATCAAGAAATTAATAAAGTTAGGGATGAAACTGTGTCTCTCATCCTCAAAATTAACCTTTACGCAAGACATGAGGTTTGAATGATTACTATGTAACCAGATGTTCTAAGTCTAAATTTAAAGTATCCCGAAAACCTTTTAAACTGTAGCAAAGTAAGATTGTATCTACCATCTCGTAAGTCTCCCTTCTTGTCCGTTTTAGGATAAAAACTTATGTAAAAAGTACCCATATATTTTTTGTGCTATTCGCACTGAATGTATCGGGAGAAAATTTATGGTCACATCTCTAATTATGATAGCAGATGAACACTCAAAATAGGAACTATCATATTTACTTAAACACTATAATTTATACTTTTTCAGATATCAGTACGAAAATAGATTAATTTTCGAAATATTATATGTCTTAGAATGAAGTGATATAGTAATGTAAATTTTATTTATAATTCTTATCTGATTTTTTCATCATCATACAGTTTGCGCCTTCCTAACTTCAAATGGATGAACTATTATAGATTATTATTTTAGATGTTCATTAATAGAGTGACTAAGCAAGCTCACGTCATAATATTTTCCACTGTAGCAAAATAACTATTTACCTATTTTTATTTAAGTACATGTTTAAGCAGGTCAATGTCAGCTAGTTTCGGTGTGTTGTAACTGGAATTCTCTATAATTTATCAATTAGAAACCCATTATATTTACATTCAAATTACTACGTTTAAGTTAATACTGTTATTTAAGTTATCATGCTCCACATAGATATTAAATGTAGCTAGAAAATATTGTCATATATATTATAGCAATAATTTTGATCTTTCCATTAGGTTTTCATTATTTTTACTTTACTGTGAAGGTCAAGTTTTGCAAAAAATTCCAGGCTTGTTTATGTATTATAATTAATATGTACTAATTACTATTATTATAATAATTATTATTATTGTTCACATTTTGAAAAATTACACAGCCAAACCACATATCCCAAACTAAAAGTTCTGTACCAGAACTACATAGATTTTGTGTTTTTTTTTGCTGAACAAGAATCCGCAGCCCATAAACCAATTTACCAGGTCATTTTTTAATAAAACGTTAACACATCCCCAATAGGGTGAGATAGTGAGGATAAGGTAAATCTTTATAATGAAAAGCAACAATTTGTAAATCTTTGAGAAACCATTTTAAAATAATATTTTGAGCATTAGAAAGAAACGTAATATGCAGATATCCACACGTACTTCTACGAGGGGGTTAATTCCACTCCTAAGATCAAATAACAAATGTTAGTGTAAAACAACGTGAAAAACTATTGTTTTTTTTATATGATCAAATATACCAATGTAGGTTGATAGACAACATACCAAAAAACTTACCTTCCAAACGGTTGGAAACCACCCAGAGATCAGCTTCCCACTTTTACACACTTTTAAGGCACACATTTTTATTTAAAGAAAAGCCAAAGAAATTTGTATGTTAAAGTGTCTATAAAATGTTTATTAAAATCTTAGCTGAGCGCTTTCGACTGCATAGTCATCATCGAAGCTATTCCTAAAATATCAACAAGAGGTTGAAATGACATTATACATATAAAGCAAAAAAAATAATTTTTACTTACATTAAATTTTAGATGGAAACGTTGAAAATCTTAATAAGTTCGACATAACAATATACCTACAACATTAAATATAGCATCAATTACTGGTAAATAACAAGAGAAAGAAACAGAAATTGACTAACAATGTCGAACATGTGGAGTGAAATAAAGTGAGGTTAAATGTTAAATGAAATTGAAAATTAATATTCTACAATTCTAAGGATTACCAACTAAGTGAAAACAAAAATTTTTAAAGTTAAACTACCAATATACTAATAACAAACTATCAGCTGTGAATTAATGAGATTCCCAAAGATACTTGAATAAAGGTTTAAAATTACAATTTAAATTGACTTGAGTATTAACACAGTTATTAGGGTTCCTTTTAATTTCTCTTAGAATTTCTAAGTCTTCCAATAAATTAATTTTATGAAAATCAAAATTATTATGAATATTATGAAGAATTTTGCTATTGTTTAAAGGTGAAAATGAATGGTGAATTAATATGATGCCCAAAAGCTGACTTTTCAGTTCTTTTTAAATGTTCATTAATACGAATATTTAATGATCTAATGGTTCTACCAACATAGGTGACGGGACAATCATTAAAAGATAACAAATATATACCTCTATTTGACAATTTATCCTGTCAATCTTTAACTTTAGAAAATTTTGAACGAATTGACTTATTTACTTTAAAGGAAATTTTGAGATTAGGAATACTTTTAGTTAAAATTTTTGAAATATGTAAGTATTATCCGAAATACTACCTAAATAAGATAAAGATCTAAAATTGTAATTATTATCAATGTTAACATTTTGTGAACGAAAAGCTAAATTTCTATTTTTCTGAAACTAAATTCTATTAATAGTTCTCTGTACAATATCAGGAGAAAAATCATTATTAATACATAATTGTTGCAATATCTGCACTTCCTTATTGAAATTTAAATTTGACATTGGTATATTTAATAATCTATGAACGTAGCAGCGAATGGCAGCCATTTTATGTTGAAAAGGATGATTGGAATGCCTTGAAATTAAATGATCAATTTGAGATGGTTTTCTATATATGGAAAATTCTAAAGAGCAATTATGTTTGAAAATTTTTAAATCTAAGAAATTTAATTCATTATTATGTTCAATTTCTAATGTAAAACTAATAGAGGAATGAAGTTTATTAAGATCAGTAAGAATATTATTATCAATCACTGTAGGAGGACCTGTCACAAATGCAAGAATATCATCTACATATTTAGACCAATGAAAAATATTATTAAAGCTCAAATTACCATTATTACTAAAAATATGCTTGGATAAACAAAAAATCAATTTTTTTTAAAACCTCAATACCCTGTATCTCCAAAACGGGGCCGTTCCAGACCTATGTTTATAAGGCAAACACATATTATTTTAAAGAGATCTATCTACCCTCGAAGTTTCCTGCATAAAATTCGGACCACCCTGTATATTGAAAACGAAGCATCTGCGGACCAATGTTTATATGAACTTTTTGTCTTAAAATCACTCAAATAATCGTCTGTTCAATTTATTGTACATACTTAATTAACACCCCGTATATTTTTTAAGTAGACATATGTGATAAATTTTGGGCAGGTGAAAAAAAGTTAAAACATATTTTGTGCAATCCTTCCATAGCTACTCATTTTGGACACGACTAATTGTCCATTGTAATTAATAATCTGTCGTTTGACTAAGTTTTTTTTAAGAAAAATAATATATTTTATTGTTTATTATATTAGTTCTTACATGTGCTTTAAAGATATTAATCTAATTAAAACGAATCAAAAAAGCATTTTTTTTAGTAGCTCCTTTTTATACTTAATATGTTTAAGCACAATTTAAAATAAACCTTTTAAAAACTTAAACTCAACACAATGTAAATTAAAAACAAAGAACACAAAAGAAATTTAAAGAATGAATAACATATATAAAATACGCATACCACGTAAAAGTCACGGGACGTGGGACTAGTTTAATCTCATTTTACATCTTGTTTCATCACCCTCTCTTCCTGCATTTCATCCATTAAATACTGTCAAACCCTCTTAACTGGATGGTTTGTTTCCAAAGACCGTATAAAAGTGAATTATTTGATATTTCTGCAAAAACAAAAATCAAATTATATCATATAACGATCATTGCAAAAAATTAGCCAAATTAAAAAATTTTAAAATTCGATGAAATTCAATAAGAAAAACAGAAGTTGAACATCGTTTCTCCGTCCTAATAGGCATTATGGCTAATAGGTTTGCTTTTAAAAGGTTTACATCTTTCGTTTCCACTTAAGACAATAACTAATTTTTTGATATTTGGTTGAAAATGAAAAAGTTAGGTCATCAAATTCCGATCTCATTTCTCTTAAGATAACTGAGATCACCATGCTATCTATAGCTGGAAAAATGAACGCTCGGTATAGCCCCCAGCATGCAAATCCAATGAAATGGTCTACTTTATACAATGTTGCAAGCAAAGCATTTCTCTATTACATTACTCTGGTATATTCTCCTTGAAGTCAAAGACTAAGATCAAAATATCATAAATAAATTTCCATCATCACTGCGACTACTAATTAATTAAACCAGTTAGAATATATGTAATACAAATTAATCAAATCAGTACTTATGAACCCCAGAGCAACAATCCATTTGTTTCATTTTGAGGCCTACGCCACATTTATTGTAATCATCCTGACAAGTAGTTATGTGTTTCAATTATTGCGACAGTTAGTTAACACAAGTTAAAGTAATTCACGTTGTTAAGTTAGTAAATCGTGTTGCGTAGAAGAGCTATATTTATAATCACAGTGCAGTCAACAATTATTGCTTTGAGAAAACATGAGATAAAAACAGTCGGAAAAGGTAAGTTAATTTATATTATATGTAATGATCAAGTCACTTACTTATAGGTACTTTTATTTAAAATTTGATTTAGGAACAGCTGCAGGGACATTATAACTTATAGTCTTCATTTTAATGTTACCACTATGTATAATCCTGGTTAAATTTTTCTAGTACCATTATAAAACACTAAAAATATTTATAATAATAATAACTGTGATTAAAAATGAATCATTTGGAATGTATAATTGTTTTGTAAAAGAGCAGTACTAATAATTTTAATTCCAATAAGTAAATATGTAATAGGGGATATTTTAATGGTAATTCTAAAAAGATCTATTTTATTTGAGCTAAATAGTAATAAGTATAGATGAGCATCGGACAAAGATCTAATATTAAGTTTTGTTTTAATCTTGGTAAAACTTTTACCGAAACGTTTCAATTGATGTACCAAGTTTATAGTGATGATTGTTTATCTCGTGACTCTTATTATATTATTACAACCTTATTTTTTAACACATTTTTATGTTCAATATTTTTGCTTGAAATTTATTACCACTGGTTTTTGGGGTCGCTGATTACGAATTCGAAGCCCGAATCCAAAAATTCCTGAAACTTGTAACTCGATGGTTTTCAATCGCTAATCATGAATACACAGGGTGTGCCACCGCGAACTGCGTCGATCGATATTTAGCAAAGTACTGCTCCGAAAAATTTGAAAATTTGGCAATATGGCAATGTCGCTGGGGCGAACACAACTAAAATGTCTAGAACTCTCCAGCACTTCCTGTTATACCGGAAGTCGACACCAGCTTCATTATTTTAAATGGGACACCCTATATATTATTGCATTTTCGTATTCTACGTAAAATTTGAGGATCACTTTATTAAATACTCCCTATACCTAGGAGTTATAGATTTTGAAATATTCATTTTTAAAGAAAAAATTTGACAGATGCAAAGATCCGCGGAGATGCTAGTAACTAGTAACTCTTTTCAGGAGCATGATGTCATGAGGATTTTTGGTATCTGTAAAGGGCATAGGTAACACTACATTATGGTATATCAACAAATTAAAACATTTAATAGTAAGTGTTTTATTTTTGCTGTTAAATTGTGATAACTTCAATCAGCTATAACTTTGTTAACTTAAATGGAACATCCTATATTTTTTTACTCTGTCGTATGCAGATTGAAATTTCCTTTCAAGCTATATAAGCATTGTTAGGGCTGCCGTTACTACTTTGCAATTTTCTATTTTTTTGGACAGTTTTTCTCGTATCAGACCTGTTGTCAAATTGGCCATGACCAGAAACACTCCAAAAACAATTGAAATAACATAAGATAGTTGTCATATTATTGTTGTTCATATAAACATTGGTCCGCGGATGCTTCGTTTTCAAGACAAAGGATGTTAAACGTTTGTAAAGAAATTGCTATTTCGTAAATAACTTAAATACACTTTACCCAATTTGGCAGTGTTATTTGTAGTGTTAAGGGGCTAATTTAACTCTTGACTTAATTAGATTTATTAAGTCCAGTGGCGCCCCGAGCGGTAACGAATAATTTGCCAAAATAAATGTACATCACTGGCTTTTTGTAATTTTTATATATTTTTTGAATTAAGCAACTAAAAAATACAACTTTTTGTCTTTTGGATATTTTTCGTATCTGGATTTATTTTTGTAGAAAAAAAATCCATTTACTATCTCTGGACCGCGCAAAAAACGAGGGGAACAGTCTCTTTTGGAAATTATCATTTTCTTATCATTTTTTATTAATAACATTTAACATCTAAATAACATAAAGTACAAATCACACTGCCAAATTACAACAAAATTGGGTAAGGGGTATTTAAGATATTTACGAAATAACAATTTTTTTACAAAATCCTTATATAGGGTGGTCCGAATTTTATGCAGGAAACTTCGAGGGCAGATAGATCTCTTTAAAATAATATGTGTTTACCTTATAAACATAGGTTTGGAACGGCACCGTTTTCGAGATACAGGGTGTTAAGGTTGTCAAAAAAAATTGATTTCTTGTTTATATCTCCGGAATCTATTAACCGATCTCAATAAAATTTGGTACATGTAACGTATGATAGTAGGCCTTATATTCCCTGAAATATGAGCTTTAAAGGTTCAACCAGTGGTGTACAACTGGACAGGGGTCGCCCCTTTTTTACAAAAAAACCTACGCCACTGCATTTTTTACATGTCATTGTAACTGATTTATATTTTAATGCAAAAAATACGTAAAAAAGGTGACTTTAATTTTTCCCTAAGATTCGCGATGCTCAAGTTATTCATATCAATACAATCCCCTTGTGGCAGACACTTCTAACGATAATATTACAAGAATATTTGTTTATGTTTAAATGTAAGTGCAATTTGTAAGCACATCAACAAAATTATTTACACTTCTTTTTACACCACCTGTGAGGTAGTGTGCGATATAAACAAAAAACAAAAGTTGAACATCGTTTCTCCGTCCTAATAGGCATTATGACTAATAGGTTTGCTTTTAAAAGGTTTACCTCTTTCGTTTCCACTTAAGACAGTAACTAATTTTTNAAGTTGAACATCGTTTCTCCGTCCTAATAGGCATTATGGCTAATAGGTTTGCTTTTAAAAGGTTTACATCTTTCGTTTCCACTTAAGACAATAACTAATTTTTTGATATTTGGTTGAAAATGAAAAAGTTAGGTCATCAAATTCCGATCTCATTTCTCTTAAGATAACTGAGATCACCATGCTATCTATAGCTGGAAAAATGAACGCTCGGTATAGCCCCCAGCATGCAAATCCAATGAAATGGTCTACTTTATACAATGTTGCAAGCAAAGCATTTCTCTATTACATTACTCTGGTATATTCTCCTTGAAGTCAAAGACTAAGATCAAAATATCATAAATAAATTTCCATCATCACTGCGACTACTAATTAATTAAACCAGTTAGAATATATGTAATACAAATTAATCAAATCAGTACTTATGAACCCCAGAGCAACAATCCATTTGTTTCATTTTGAGGCTTACGCCACATTTATTGTAATCATCCTGACAAGTAGTTATGTGTTTCAATTATTGCGACAGTTAGTTAACACAAGTTAAAGTAATTCACGTTGTTAAGTTAGTAAATCGTGTTGCGTAGAAGAGCTATATTTATAATCACAGTGCAGTCAACAATTATTGCTTTGAGAAAACATGAGATAAAAACAGTCGGAAAAGGTAAGTTAATTTATATTATATGTAATGATCAAGTCACTTACTTATAGGTACTTTTATTTAAAATTTGATTTAGGAACAGCTGCAGGGACATTATAACTTATAGTCTTCATTTTAATGTTACCACTATGTATAATCCTGGTTAAATTTTTCTAGTACCATTATAAAACACTAAAAATATTTATAATAATAATAACTGTGATTAAAAATGAATCATTTGGAATGTATAATTGTTTTGTAAAAGAGCAGTACTAATAATTTTAATTCCAATAAGTAAATATGTAATAGGGGATATTTTAATGGTAATTCTAAAAAGATCTATTTTATTTGAGCTAAATAGTAATAAGTATAGATGAGCATCGGACAAAGATCTAATATTAAGTTTTGTTTTAATCTTGGTAAAACTTTTACCGAAACGTTTCAATATTTGTACCAAGTTTATAGTGATGATTGTTTATCTCGTGACAGAGTGAGTGGTATACGTGGTTTAAAAATTAAAAAATTACAAAAATATTGCCTATGCATAAGAAGGGTGACGTGGATAACTTGGACAATTACAGGTCTATTACAATTGTTCCGATTATCTCAAAATTTTTTAAAATCATAATTAAGGATTCTCTTGTAGCTTACTTAGAGATACAACATATTTTTTCAACATCTCAGTATGGTTTTCGGAAGAATTGTTCCACTGTCAAGGTTTTATTGGCAGTTATAGATTTCATAGTTGATAGATTTGATGAGGGTTCCACAACTAATGCTACTGTATGTGATCTTACAAAAGCATTTGATTCCGTTAATGTGGAAATATGCTGGTAAAATTGGAACTTTATCTAACATATAGGATGCAGTATGTTTATCTCAATGATGTCATTAGAGATTCGCTGCCTATCTCCTGTGGCGTTCCGCAGGGATTTATTCTAGGTCCACTTTTGTTTCTTATGTATATTAATGACCTACCATCATCATTGTGTCCTATTTGCCGACGATACCAGTTTGCTTAGCAGAGGAAACGTGTTTTTGTATGATGAGGCCATTTAATAGATCTAAAGCATGGTTCAGTAGCAATAAATTAAAATTAAATGAATCTAAGACCCATAAATTATTATCTACTGATAGACGGGTTGGAAAAACGGAGGTAATTACCACAAATTTCATAGAAAACAGGAACAAATCTATTCCAAATTATATCAGGACGTATAAAATAAAATCGAGGTAACCAAACAAAACACTTTAGACAGAGTAAACAAAAATAAAACCGAACCAGAAAAGGTTAAAATTTTGCAAAATGTACTGATAAAAGACAATTTAGCAAACAGACAAAAGACAAAACCCAAATTCAAAAAAGCCATAGCCATAAATGATAACGGTGCAACCATTCAAACAAAACAAGGAAAAATTCACAGAAACATGTTAAGAAATCAAAAATCTCACATACTTATCCTCTGTTGCAGGATGAAGAATTCACTGATAGTGATGATAATATTTCTCTGGCACAGTTATTCCGAAATAATTGAATTACAAAATCCTATACTCCCCATTAATCCAGGAAAAGCAAAAGTCAGCACACATTCACATAATTTCGTACAAATAATAAATTTACAAAATTTATCAAACATAATTCAAAATTTCTCTCGAGAAATACAGACTCAAGGAAACCAATATATTACACAGTTCGAGCCTCTAATAAAAATTATCAACCCTTTTCTATGTAAACCGCAGAAAACAACGAGGATTACTAAACTTTATCGGCACAGGATATAATGACCTTTTTGGCCTCATGGACAATAATGATAGAGAACAGATAGAGAAAAAATTACAAATTTTAGAAAGTAATCAATTTAACCTTCAAACACAACAAAAAGAACAGTTGAGTTATCTAACTACCCTATCGTCAAAATTAAATAATACTTTACACTCTTTGGATCAAAATGTTAAACAACTACCTAAAAAATTACATAATACTCTGTATGCTTTCCAAGTTAAAAGCATCGAAATTGATTAGAAATTATTAATCAGTTAGAAGATATACAAGAAATTATTCTATTTTCACATTTAAAAATTATTTCTCATAATGTACTGAATTTTGAACACTTAGTCAGTTTTTAAAACTTTAGAACAACTTTATCCTAAAGAATCTATAATTAAAGCTCCACTGAGTGACTACTATAAATTAGCCTCTATCAAAACACATACTCAAAATTATAAAGTATATATCAACTTTCCCATATTCCAAATACAAACCTATGACTATTTCCAAGTTTTACCTATACTCCTTAATCAAAGTCTGCTCATTCCCATTTCAACCTACTTACTTAAGAACAAACAAGAAATCCTCAATCAAAAAGAAGAATGTACACAAATCCCAGGCTTGTACCTGTGCAACAACATCAACTTCAGAGATAATTGTATCAATTCACTAATACAACAAATAAAACCAGTCGATTGCACCACATCCCAGATTCAAGGAAACTCTATACACCAAATTCAAAATCATTACACAATTTATAATTCACAAGAAACATTAGGAAATTTAAAATGCCATGACGAACGACTCATCGAATTTAATCGACACAAATCATACCTCGTATCCATTGAAGAAAAATGCACCCTGCAGATTAGAGACGAAAAATTTTATGGAAAATCTATCGAATTAAGTCAAGTTACCGTACTACCACGAATTAATCTACTTCTTAATACTAGTAGATATCAAATTAATTTGGAAAATATACGGCTAGATGAGTTGAGTAGTTTAGCGGAGAGTATATCCAAATTTAAAATCCAACCCTTAGAACTGTTTGATCCAGAATTTAATCAGAAACCACATTATCTCATATATATCATCTTGGGTATAGTTTTAATAATAATAATATACTACATTTTTAAGAAGAGAGCCTCAGTTATTAAAATAATAACGGCTAAAATCTTCACAAGAAGCTCGAAGTCGAATTACTCCAATAAAGAAGCCCCAGAAACCTCTGGAAAAATATAAGTAATTTAAGGACTGGAATCATGCTTGAATCAATGATCTCCAAGTCACCACACCAGGAGCAGTGACTCTCTGCTGACTCCTTTTTACCTACCGCGTATTGAGCATCTACAAGAAGCACCCCTGAGCCCAGGTATCATGAGGACTTCGCCATCCCAGATGACTCAACCCCCAAAGGACTGACTATAGCCCACTAGGACCCTGGTCGCTCCATCCCCTGTAGTTCCATCTACGACGGGAGGAATTATATATAGATATATTATTTTTATGTTCATATTTTATTTTACAGAATCATTATCCTCTCTGCTGTAATAACTAGATACAAAAGTCAACTTCCTTATCTTTTGCTGAGAATGCTTTATTTTATTATATAAGAGAATTGCTTCGCTTATTCCATTCAGTTTGAAATTAAACGTGTAATTGTGAACTTGCTTCTTGTTGATTAATACATCATTTTTTAAAGTGATTTTTGTTATTTCAACACCCGTCCGGTGACGAGATAATTAATTTGCACGACTGGTACTGCTATGGTCACCAATATTAATGATTCATTTACAATGAACAGTAACAAACCGTTGTGCCTGCACTCGAGATAATGCGATCGCTGACTGGTTGAATAGAATCTCGTGAAAAATTACACCAATCACCAGCCGGTGAAACAAAATGTAGTGTTTTAATGTAATCTTGTTCTTATTGTTTTAATTTTACCGAAATTTAATTGCCAACGTGAAGGAAATAAAATTACTGTTCCAAACAAAATTACTGCTCACGAGGCTTGTAATCATTTATGAAGGTTCTGTATCTACTTTATACGCCTAATTTAATAATATTTAAATAGTAAATAGCAAATAGTATAAAATAATCTGCAATGCAGCAGAGATAAAATGACGATCATGATTGAAACTTATTAGGGATATTTCCAACAATCACAAACACTGAAAATTTTCAGAATCTTGGATATGATAAAGCTTCTTCAGATGAAGACAACGCAATTAATCTAATTTATAACCCTGCCAAAATTCTTCCTTAAAAAGTTACGGACCTACAAATAAGTTTTTTTTTTATTTTTTACTATAACTCCGTTATTTTTTAGGATATTTGAATAAAACTTGGCGCAGGGGAGTATTTGGAGAGCCAAACATAAAAACAAGCTTATTTTTTAGCCTAAAACATATAGGTTGTTACAGGGATCACGGAAACAGTAAGAGATACGAAGTAGCTTAAATGGGGGCAAAGTTGCATAATCAGGAAACCAATATTGTGCCTCTAAAAAATCAAGTCTAACACGATTAGTTTTCGAAATATTTGAAAAACACCGAAATTTTCGAAATCCGTTTTTGTTTCATTTCAGCCTTGTTTGAGGTGATGCAACTTTTTGTCTTTTATCGAATTGCATAATCAATTTTTACATGTAATATTTCGTCTCTCCAAGACCATCATCAACTTCATTTTTTTAAATACGCCCCTGGAAATGTTATTACAATTTTTTTAGGTTTTTATGTTTCTTGAATTATTATCGTACACTCTAAGTGTCGTTAGACCTGTGAAATCCACCCAGTTATTTAAACTATTACCATCACACGTTACAATAAAACATTATTAGAATTTTAATCCCGTGCTCGTAGTTATTTCTAGTTTTCTCGACTGCTCAAAATGCAAACTAATTTCGATTTAATTTTTTTCAGGATATTCATACAAATACATCTGACCTGCTCTTACACAATTGCGGTTGCAGGTATAATAAATTCCGATCATATATCATTTTCAACATTTGCCAAAACGGAATTGTTTTTGAACATTTACTGTAATTTTTTAAAGTATAATATTCATTCAGAGTTTTGGTTGTTCATATACATTTTTAAGAATTAATTTGTCGTAATGAAATTAAAACTGTAATGTTTTAATTTTGATCCAGCAACTTGTCGAATTATGTACGACTGATGAATTATGGAGATTAAAACTCCTACAATGTTTTATTGTAACGTGTGATGGTCACAGTTTAGGTAACTAGGTGAATTTCACAGGGTCTAACGACACTTAGAGTGTACGATAATTTAATAAACATAGAAATCTAAATAAAAAAAATTTGTTTTTGGAACGAACACATTGCAATTGAATTTTTCGAGACAAAACGTCTGAATCTAGTTCGGGCTGAGGCAGTACCAGTATTGGGGGATCATGAAGGTTGCAAAAAATTAATAAAATTTCCAGGGTCGTATATAAAAAAATGAAGTTGATAATGGTCCTAGAGAGACGAAGCTTTACATATAAAAATTGATTATGCCATTCGATAGAGGGCAAAAAGTTGCCATTTTTCAATTCCACCTCAAAACAAGGCTGAAATGGAACAAAAACAGATTTCCAAAATTTCGTTTTTTTTTTTCAAATATTTAAAAAACTAATCATGTTACCCTTAATGTTTCAGAAGCATAATGTTAATAAGTCACTAATAACATCTAAAAAGTATTTCATTTTGTGTTAAGTATAATACTTTACTAATTTAACTATGTGTATTAATACTAACTTAATAATAGGTACCTTATATCGTCGAGTGACCACATTATTTGTAGTAAGTAAAATATGTGTCTTATATGTTTGAGGCTTAATTTAAGAGAAAATGGAAAACAATTTAATTATCTGAGATGCATCGGATAATAATATAATATATTTTCTTTTTAAAATAAACTGAGGAAATTCGGAAATATTTTTTTTTGAGAAGAGATTACCTAACAAAGTTTATGTAAATGTAGCTCTTAAATGTAGCTACATCTGTTTAAAGGTGATCCTAGTAAATGGGTTAAAAGATATCAATAAAGGTTATATTTTGAAATTGGCTGCTATTTTCAGTATTTATCATGAATTCGCTTACATTTGTAGTCAAGATTACTAATTACTAATAGAAAAAAAAAAGAAAAAAAAAAAAGAAAAAAGGAAACCCCCAAATAAAGTAGAGCCAAATAAAGTAGAGGATATTTTTTCCATTTTTAACTATTTTTCTTAAAAAATATATGTATATTCAAGGTCGATATTAGATAATCGTGTGCAATTTGGCAAAATTGTCAGCCCTTATGATAACATTATTGTGTTGTATTAAACTCAAAATCGTCACGTTCATCTAAGCGATCATATACAGGGATGGCCAGATGTACGGAATAAAATTCATATATTTTGAATGAGTTAATTTTTTTTGAAACGCCGAAATAGGTTAAGTGATTTTGATTTTTTCCCATCTTTCGGTTATATAATAATTAATTTTTCTTCAACCCCCTAACCCCCAGCTACCCCTACTTTTTTTTTCAAATGGAAACATAAGGCATGAGGGGGCTCGCTGAAAAGCTTATAGAAAACTGAATTCAGCCATACCAAATAAACAAGTTTTAGTTTTTCAATAGCAAGTTTTTTTTTCATTTAGAAATTGAAACAACTAGATAATTTACAAAAATAAACTCAATGTCGCAAATCACGAAAATGTCCTCCATTCACTATTTGGCAATCTCCAAGACGATAGTAAAAGCTGTCTAAAGTAAATTATGCATCTTTGCCCTAATCTTGTTCTTTAAATTCTCAATATTATCCGGTGTGTCCTAGTAGCCTCTTTCTTTCAAATATCCCCAAAGAAAATAATTCAGGGGTGTTAAGTCGGGGGATCTTGGCGGCCATTCAACTGTATCCCGTCTACCAATCCAGCGATTTGAAAACATTTCATCTAAGTATCTTCGAACATCAATACCAAAATGTGGGGGAGCGCCATCTTGTTGGAACCAAATTCTTTCATTCGGTATATCTGGATCAATTTCATGAGGGAAAATCACAGCTAGAGCAGGTATCAGGTCAAATGTTAGGAAATCCAGGTAGCGTGCGGCAGTAAGATTTTCTTCAAAAAAGAATGGGCCCAAGATTCTGTTGTTGATGATACCTGCCCATACATTAACTTTTTGTGGATGCTGCGTATGCGATTCGCATGTCCAGTGTGGATTTTCCTGGGACCAAAAGCGATAGTTGTGCCTGTTAACCACTCCATTTAAATAAAACGTAGCTTCATCCGAAAAAAGTACGTCTCGTTGAAAACCATTATTGTCGTCACACCGTCTCATCATTTCCTCACAAAATTGTAATCGCCTATCATAATCGTCTTCCAAAAGCTCTTGGACAAGACATACCTTATAGGGGTGGTATTTCTCTTGTTTCAGAAACATTCGAATTGCAGTTCGAGAAGCATCGTGATTGCGGGCCAATGAAACAGTTGAAGTATGAGGATTTTCAACAAGTTCTAATGCAATGTCTAATTTCTTTTCTTCATTCAAAGCACGTGCCCGTCCAGTTTTGGGCAAAGTCTGTACTGTACCGTGTTCCTCAAATTTGTGAAATATTTTACTAACTGTCCCTTGCGAGATTTGGTTTTCGGGATATTTCGCATTAAATAAATCGCGCACTTCAGCCTGACTTCTTATTTTGTCTCCACATCCAAGCAATATCAAGATTTCGATGCGTTGCCTTTCCGACAATACCATTGCAATTCAGTAAATAACTTGATTTTGACACAATAGTAACGTTTCGAACTCCAATTTACAACTAAAGCGAAAAATTAACCAGAAAGCCTGGCAAGTAAGTGGTGCCAAAAAAACGCAACATAAAAAATATATCTTTTTTGCGTTAGCAGTGATAGGTACAGTTTCAAATTCTTTATTTTATTCTGTGCAAATTCATGGAGGATAACACTGAAGATAATTAAATTTGATTTCACTTGTTAAGTAGGTGTTTTATACAACCCTAAAAACCTTGCTATTGAAAAAATAAAACTTGTTTATTTGGTATGGCTGGATTCAGTTTTCTATAAGCTTTTCAACGAGCCCCCTCATGCCTTATGTTTCCATTTGAAAAAAAAAGTGCGGGTAGCTGGGGGTTAGGGGATTGAAGAAAAATTAATTATTATATAACCGAAAGATGGGAAAAAATCAAAATCAGTTAACGTGTTTCGGCGTTTAAAAAAAAAATAACTCATTCAAAAGATATGAATTTTATTCCGTACTTCTGGCCTTCCCTGTATGTATAAAATTTTCAAAAAATAAGATAATTGTAATTTGTTACTAAAATAATGTCAATTACGAACTTCCGTAATATCTCTATTAAACTGATTTAATGCCTGAGTTTAAACGCAAAGCTCATCACAAATGACGATTGTTATATCTACTATATTTATTAAATTAAATAGAAATGAAAACCTTAAACATATCTTTTGTTTCAGTGCATCTAGCTGGTGTTAGGCCAAAATGAGTAAGCAAGAAGAAAAATTAGAAACGAAAAGTCTGCTTAGTTGGCTTCCAGTTCCACACATCAGGAGCAATGCTCTGCGAAGAACCATCACCGGGTTAACTCTTATAGCTTACTTCCACATAATGGTTTACTACGGCCTTCCAGTAATCCTGCTACACGCTCTGGCTATTGAAATAAAATGTCATGATGAAATTATCAACATTGCAATCAATGCTAAGAAAATACCAAACGTACTGTACTTCCGATCACTGAACTGGTATTTTGTGATCATAGCCAACTACTTCTTCTTTGGTGAGACATTCGCAGAATATCTAGAGCTATTCATAGACAAGTATTATCTCGTTAAAATTCTATTCAGCTATCACAGATTTTTTTCTTTTTGTTTTTATTTCCTGGGAATGATTTGGTTTCTAGCCAGGCTACGAAGGAAATTTATAAGACAGCAGTTTAGCTTACTTGCTTGGACTCATTTTCTTTTAATCATCATCGGCTTCCAAAGCTATATGATCGTCCAAAATATATTTGAGGGACTTATCTGGTTAATTATACCAGTATGTGTAGTTATCTTGAACGACGTATTTGCTTATACATTTGGTTTACTACTGGGTAAAACACCACTGATTTCTTTGTCTCCTAATAAGACGCTGGAAGGTTTCATATTTGGTGGGATTTCCACTTTGGTACTTGGTACTTTCTTGTCGTTCATATTCTGCCATATTCCTTTTTTGATTTGCCCTGTTAGGTTTTTAGAAACTGAGAATGGTATAATAATGAATACAAACTGTACTCCTAGTTATCTATTCCAACCGATTTATTATGATATCGGAAATACTGGCATTTCTGTTAAAGTATTCCCTTTTCTACTACATTCTTTGGGTTTTTCTCTTTTTGCAAGCGTCATAGCGCCATTCGGAGGCTTCTGTGCGTCTGGCTTTAAGAGAGCCTTCAAAGTTAAAGATTTCAGTGACCTTATCCCAGGACATGGAGGGTTAACTGACAGGTTCGACTGTCAGTTCCTTATGGCAACTTTTGTCAACGTTTATATTTGGACGTTCATAAGGATTCCTCAGGTGGACAAAATCTATCAAAAGGTGTTTCAATTAAGTGAGGAAAATCAACTGAAATTTTACATTCTCTTAAACGAATCCTTGCATATAAGAGGACTTATGAAGGACTGACATTAATTTAAGTAATTTAAAGTTATTTATTCTCAATATCAATTACGTTATACTGATCGTTATACAAATATGTAATATATTATAAAATTATGTTATGAAACCAAAGTAAAGGTATTTTGTTATTAAAGCGTTGCTTTTGAAACCCTAACTTATTTAGACTACACGGAATGTAATATTCGGTAAAAATTTAATTAAATGCTTAAAGAATTTGATTATTAAAACCTTGCTACGAATATCTTAAATTCCTAAAACGAATACCAGCAATGAGGCATTTTGAAGCTCCAGTTTGAAGGAATAATAAAAAAGCAAATCTTCATAAAGTTTTCCTTTAATTCTCTGGAAGTTTAAATTAACAAAGGGAGAGAGGTTTACAAGGGAGCGATGTTTCAATCTGGAAAGAAATAAAGTACATTTTATTTTGTGCAACTGTCTTGATTAGACATAATAGTCATATAAAAAACATACCTATTACTGCAATTATAAAATTAATGTATTTGTGGTGACTTTTTGAGAAATGTCATTGTGAGAATTTCATTGTGATTTGTGAAATTAGGAGTAGGTACAGCGTAAAATATTTATTTTTCTTCTTGTAGAAGTAAATAATTGCACAGGCACACAGAAAAAAAGTCCAAACCCAAAAGACCCACATTCAATTTCCGAAGGAATTCGATGCGCTGAACCCTAATATGAGTCAAAACTGATTTTTTTCTTTTTCGTAAATTCTGTCTAAATACAGTGTGTCTCCGTAAACTTTTTATTGTTGATTTTTCGAGAAGAAGGTGTTCTTGATAAAAAGTTTTGCTTATATTGGGAAGCTATAGCAAAAAATTTCAAAATGTAAAATTTTCCCTAAGCAAAGTGCGTTTAATTTTAGTTTTCCTTTAAAACTAAATATTACAAAGTTGTTCGAGAACTCAACAAATGCTTAAATACGGGGTGTAATAAAAAAAGAAGAACATTTTCCTCAGAAGTAACTCTGAAAGTTTTCGAATTTTTGAAAAGAAATGTCAAGAAACCTAAACCGACGGTAGCCTGCAAACCAAATAAAAGTAGCTTTTCTAATTAAAAAATAAAAATAACAAATTAGAACTGGAATTACTAGTAACAACGAAGTAAGTCCTATTCAACTTGTAAACCTCCTAGTAATACAAATTTTTTAAACTTTTTCTAAATTCCTTGTACACAGACGAAATCATTTCTTCGTTTATGGTGGCAACAGCTTCCTGAATTTTTTGCTTAAGTAAATCAATGTTATCGTCAAAATCGTTTAAATACACTTTTTGCTTTAGGTATCCTCATAAGAAATAATCTAATGGGGATAAGTCGGCTGGTCGTGCAGGCCAAAGTATTGGTCCATAGTGTCGATCCACTTGTTCGGGAAGTGAACGTCAAGCCTGTTTCTCACTAGACGTGTAGAACGTGCAAGGCATTCGTCTTATTGAAATATTAGTTTTCTTCTGAATTCTAAATTTTCGCTATCTAGTTCCGCCAAAACAAAATTATAGAGAATTTCCAAATACGAATTTTGATTAATATTTTCTTCCAAAAAGTAAGGACCATTATTTTATGATTCATTATGTCACAGTAACATTTACATTTTTTAGTTTTTGACTATTAGTTATCATCAATTGAAAATTAGGATCTTTAGCCCAGTATCTACAATTTTGAGAGGAAATCTCCCTATTAATTTATGAATATTATAAATATTGTGATGAAAGAATTTGTTTTCAATCAGTTTCTCGCCCATTGTTAAACAAAACTTCAAATAACGACCATCATCTCCATCAAGCAAATTATAATTAAACACTGGTTTGAATGGATAAATTTTGTTGTATACAACAAAATATATATTATATTCTTTGAATAAGAGATCTGCTAATATCTATGTTTTCTGATCTTTTCCTGAGTGACATTTTTGAATTGTATTGTACAGAATCCATAACTACAACAGTAGTAGCATCATTATTATTGTATTATTTTTTTATATTTTTAATATTTACATCACCAGTGGAATCGAAGTTTATAATTAGCTTGCGAATTACTCTACGAGTTACAGTTACTTTTCATTAAAAATTTATATTGCATATTAATATGAAACATTACCGATTCCGTAACATTTTATAAGATAAATTCGTTGCCCCAGGTTTAGCATTATTAATAAAAATTATTCGGTGGTCAGTTAAATAATATGTTGATTTTGACAATGATAAGGAAATATTCAAGCTAATCATACATGATGTTAAAATAAGTTTTGCCAAACTTTAATAGCGTATTCTACCGATGAAAATAATCAGCTTTTGCCCTATAAAAATTTTTGATGGGAGGCTTCCCTACGGAGATACAGGGTGTTAACTGGCAAAAAATATTTAGTGATAAAATTTGGGGGCTGACATTTTTTTCGTAGGGACTATTTTTCATGGATAGCTTATTCCAAAATACGCTCCAGTGGCGTAGTTATTGGGAGAGGAGGGGACCTTTTTTGAAAAAAAATCTTACGCCACTGGTTTTATAAATAATTTTACACATACTTTACAAGAATACTTTATGCCACAAATTGATTGTACATTTAAAATTATTTAAAAATCTAGTGGCATACGATTTTTTTTCAAAAAAGTTCCCCAATTCCCCCAATAACTACGCCACTGGAGTGCAAAACTTATCAGTAACACCCTGTATAAAAGATAGTTAAAAATTGCGGCATCTATTTATTTGCAAAATGTGATTATTGCTCTTTTCTGACTAAACCCCGTATTTCATTTCATGAGTTCTGGAACAACTTTGTTAAATACAGTTTTTAACGAAAACAAAAATGAAAGGCACTCTGCTTAGGGAGAATTTCACATTTTGAAATTTGTTGGACGCTTGCCGATGACATCACAAGATAAGCAAAACTTTTTATCAAAAATAACTTTTTCTCGAAAAATCAACAATAAAAAAGTATAATTTTCATAGTATTTTGGCCAGTTCTCACCCAAATAGTGGTTTTTCTGAGAAGATCGAAGTCATGGTATTATTTTACTAATAGCATCGAGGTCAACTCCTCAAAATACAACAAAAATTATAAATTTGGACAAAATTTAGGAAAAAATCAGTTTTTACTCATATTTGAGCGTTTTCACCCAATTTCACTATTCTCCGAAATTCATCTTCGTCATGAATTTTTACTAAACTGAACACAATCAACGCATCGAATTCCATCGGATGTGACATGTGGATCTCTTGGGTCTGGATTTTTTTGTGTGCGTGTGTCATTGAACACTATTTGACTGGACAATTGTACATCAAGCTGACTGATAGAAACGTGGATTTTTTTTACGTTTTTATTTAATTACCTATTTATCTAGTGATGAATATATAGTTTTTACATGTAATTCTAACACCGACGTTTTGATTTTTTCTATTTTGATTGATATAAAGTATTAGCAAAATATTAAAGTAATCCAGGATATTTTTTATTTTCAAAATCCGTGCGATGGAAGATGATTAACAAATTTTAGAAATGGTGAGATTTTTCAATATCGAACAATGCGACTGTGTGTTATTCATGTCTATTAAGATGCTCTTTCAAAAGAGTGAATTATTTTAGACATTTTTTTATACAAAAAATCAATTAAGTATCTCAAGCTTCTCTACCAATGTCTATGTAGAAAGATTAAACAAGATAATCAAACGAGCTCTGCGTTTTTTATATATCTGATGACGAACCATTTTGGTGTTTAAAAACTAGTATTTAGAAACCATTTCTATTTTGTCACACTACAAATTAAAAAAAAAGTGATAAACTCTACGTCATACTTTTATAAATTTAATTCAAGAAGAACCATAAAGAAAACGCACACAGAATTCAGCCACTCCACTAATATATTTTCACATTTTAAGCATTGTGACCTCCTTTTAAAAAGTAGAATGAATCTGAATATTAATAGTTATTTACTTAATTAACTTAAACTTTTCAGAAAACTTTTTCTAAGGCGATGATATTAGTTGGTTAGTATAAATATTTTGAATATACTTAATAAATTATAACAGTTTATCAACATTTGAGAACACGCAATACAAAGAAAAATGAAGTGCAAAATTTCAGTTTTCAAAAAATCAACATGGATTCTTCTGACACAAGAGTTTATTTATCTATTTACATATTATATTTAGATATGGCATATACTTTCATTGACACGAACAAACTTATAATCTCATGCGCATTATATTCTCGGGCAAGAATTCTATTCCCTTCAAACACTCATGACCGAACAACTTTTTATGGATAGAATAACAGCGCAAGGCATAAAACGAGGCAATGAATGCACAGTAATTTCATAACAGGATTGCATTTAAACCGTTTAAGTGTAATTTAAAAATACCTGGGCAATTAACGTCAGATTTTTAAATAACTTTTCTCAGGTAGAATTACAATGTGGTGTTAGCATACCTGAACTTGTCAATAATAATAAGAACAGGCCAAGGTATATTTAAGAGGCGGTCGTTGCAAGTAAGGCGGAGCTTTACTCCTACAACCTCCCAACAAGCCGAGAACACCGACGGCTTGATTGATTTATTTTTAATACCCAAATATTATTTGCACTGCTGCCAACAGTGGCGTATCATCACACTCTTCGCATATAAAAAGTATTCAGTTTATATATTTAAAAAAATCTGATTTGAATTTAAAAAATGCATCTTTCAGTTTATTTAGAAATCGGAAAGATATGAACAATTGAAAATTAAGTTTTTGCATTGCTAGAAAACTTCTTGAGTAATATCATACTTGTCTGTCAAATTGAACAGAGGCTCTTTATTAAAGGAATTTCCAACGGGAACGTCATTATTTTAAAATGAAATAAAATAAACGCTTTTCATAATCAATTTTTTTTGTTTTATTCTCAGGATGAGTCGTTGAAAATCGAAAGAAAATAAATCAAACATAATTTCATAAATGCATCACCATTGATTTCAGGTAACCCTACACAAAGTAATTTAAAGAAGGTTTACAGGGTATTCTATAAGCTCTATGACAAACTTTGACAGATTGTAGATGGGTTAATTTCAAAAATTTTTTTTTATATGAATCCGAGATCAGATAAATAAAAATGATGGTTGCTATAACAATAATTATTATTTGTGTTTAAGTTTAAACAATAGTGTGCAAAACCGTACTTATCTTATCAACTTCGACGTCACCTGTTACATGAGTGTTGCACAATAATGAAAAAGTAATATTAACGGACAGTAGAAGGAAGCACAAAAAACAAGCGCTTAGGTAGGGAATTCTGGAAGGAAGCCTAGGGAGTTGAAGATAGGCAGTTGAAGTGAGAACAGCGCGGACTGAAAAGTAAGACGATCGGTGTAGGGTGAAAAATATAGAAGTAGTGAAAAATTAAGTGTTTAACCGGTATTAGTTAGCAGGTAATATGCTTTAAGTACTTTGTTGTTAATTGTTCTATGTACCCTTATGATTGTGATGATTATAGATGTTTCATGATAATAATTCTTTGTATGTTTAGCTTTCATTGTCTTATGCTCAGGGGCGTATATTTTTGTAAGGTAAAATTGTTACAATTGTTATTAAATATTGCTGATGTTAAAATATGTATACATTGTCGTGGCTGCCCAGATATTGCAATAACAACTCCTTTGTGTCACATTTAACTTGTTTTATCATGATTACGTTGTTCTTTGATTTCTTGTGCTCACTTTATGTCATACGCATGTAAGAGCTTTGTTGAATTTACTAACATTTTCGCCCATGATATTAAATACAAAAAAAGAATTGCTCTGTATTGCCTCCCGTATGCGACTCCAGTACCTTACCTATTTATTATTATTGTTATTATTGTTGTTGTTCTTCCGAAATCTCAACTATAGCTGGATTACCTCCCGTATGGGAGTCCAGTACATTACCTATTATTATTGTTATTATTATTGTTATTATTGTTGTTATTGTTGTTGTTATTGTTGTTGTTATTATTGTTGTTATTATTACCTTCCGGCCCTGCCGGCTAACTAACACCAAACCTCTTCAGTTTTACTTGGAAGTGTGTATGTCTAATTTGAGTGAGGTGACATTTAGTGACACATTAAATAAGTCAGGTCTTATTTATCATTAGCAAAGGATCTTAATTTATACCTTTTGTTAGCGGTTGTTTTGTATTTATATTTGGGTAGTTAGAGCAACGATCGTGGGTTTCTCTGCCATGCTCTTTCCCCACAGGAGCTCTAGGTGAGCCTGGCACTCTCATTTTATGTTAAATGGTTGTTAATGTTTTTGTTGTTCTTTCTATTTGTCACATGTTTAATTTGAAGACTGTTGTATGTAAATAATAAAGTTAGGTGTATTTACTCTACTTTTGTTTTATAAAATTAAACCATACATCCCCTCAAAAAAAGTTAGTAGTCAGCGCCTTCCGGTCAGTAAAAAACACACAACGTAGGTATTCCTTATGACGATCACATATTTTTGGCCACAACTACGTTTATATTTTTTTATCGAACCCTGGGTTGTTAAACTACAATAGTTAACATTTATTAACCAAATTAACAAATATCAAGACTATAAAAATTATTCAAAATGTCCACCCTCGGCTCGAATGCAAGCCTCACATCGGGTAGTGATTTCAACATGGTAGACAAACTGCTTCATACGTACCCATAAATAAAAGTCTAAAGGATTTAGATCTGGGGACGCGGTGGCGATGCTATGGACGATCATTGAACCAAGCACTTACTTGTCTCCCTGTGGTGGTGCACCATCGTGCTGATACCAAATATTTTAAACAATATTATTCCCTACGTCATTCCTACGTCATCAAATGAAATCAAAAAGGTCGTTTTCGAATAAATTTCTATACAGATCTGAATTTAAACGATAATTTAAAACATGTACAGGCCGTAAATTATTGTTGAAAATACTACCCCAAACGTTAACACTGAAACGTTGCTGAAATCGTCCAGATTATGTTCATTATGGTAATCCCATGCCGTTTAGAGTTTCATCAGACGCTTCATCAGACTACATGACAAGCGAAATGAATCCATCATTTTGTACATGATAGTGAAGTAACCAGCGACAAAATTCTAATCGCTGAAGAGCATCTCTAACATGTTACGCTTGTACATTTTGGCGATTTTGGATGTAACATTTTTATGTTCAATAGCCATACAAAATTCGGTGATAAATGAAGATTACTTGCTATACGCCGAACACTAATTGAAGTGTTGTCAATGACACCATATCTTCTTCATTTTATACATTCACTTGAGTAGGACGAATGGCCTTTTTTGGAGCGAGGTTTCCTTCTTTTCGAAGTCTACGAAATGATGCACTAAAGACTGTGTGGGCAGGTTGATGTCTATTTGAGTATCTTCGTCGGTATTCTTCTTATTTTTTCATTTGTAAATATATGCATTTTTTATTTAGCACTTTAACGCTAAGTGTCAAAAGGAATAAACATAATGACAAATAATAATTATTGTTTATATAATATCAATTTCATCTAAATTTGATCGTAAAAAAAATTGTTACCATTAAATAATTATTCGATCCTTATCACTATTCTAATTATGTATCCTATTTCGTTTTCAAAAACAGTACCACCATGCCATAAACCGTGCCATACAGTGATTTTCTGCTTGTGTATCACCTGTAGTTTATTTTCGTACCAAAAACGACAACTTTGTTGGACAAACACATACGAAGTAAGTTACATCCGAAAACATAATTTTATTGACCAAAATTGGAATCGGTTTCAAGTTACTCTTAAACCCATTCTTGACACTCACGATACATAATCTTATAAGGATGTAAACACAAGTCTCTTAATAAAATACGTCAAATTGTCGCTTTAAGAGTATGATGAATCATCGATAAATGTTCTCCACACATCTTGTACTCGACGTATTCCCATCGTGAATTCCTTTAAATTTTTTCAACAATTCGTCAAAGAGCCAGCACATTAGGTCGATTATGTGGACCACAGTCTTCATAACATGCATGTTGTGTATTCACAACAGAACGTGATATGTTCATAACATTTTTGAAATATATCAACATTCTTGAAACCTGTTTTTTGCCATCATGGTGAATTATCAAAATATACCAGACAAAAGTGACTTTATTTTAAAATGATATGGTTTTTAATGGATGACCAATTACAACATTGTAACCCAAAAATTGTATTACAAATGTCTAACAATGTTGTTTAGGATACATGTTTGTAAAACAGGTTATACACCATTGAAAAACTTATTCTGGAATTTTTGGAAATAATTGTTTTTACTCGCAAACAATTAAAAATCAATTAAGTATTAGTATTTGTTACACCATTGTATTATGCACATAATAGAAAGTTTTAACTTTATTTACAATAATTATTTGTACAAGTAAACTACACTCATTTTATCCCTGATGGTAGGATGCGCAGTGGCAAAGTAGTAGAATGAAGGAACGGAACCTTTATTATGGGTTACCTATTGCTTACACTTCCACGTCATTCTACACAACGGTCTTTTTTTGATTTGCGTACTAAAAAAATTTGCTCAGTTGTAGTAATATTTTCATTCATTGTAGCAATCCTGAGAAAATGTTATTATAAAAATGTTGTAATGGTGGTTATAAGAAAACTAGTTACAGGCTAATTATAAAAATAATTACTATGCGTCCTAACAGATAATAATACATTCCTCAAACAGCTTTGAACATGAAGTAATTATTACCAGTCAGGTTCTTTTTGGTCCCTTTTTTGTTGATTATGTTTTGCGTGTACATTTGATATGTATTTTGCTAAACAGTGAGAAATTCCCCAGGGTATCAAGGATTTGAAGGTAAGTACATTTTTTTTAATTGAAACAATTCACGATGCGGTGGAAATTATCGATAACTGCACTTTAGTTCTGATATTTATATGCATCTTATACTATAGTGGGCCATATTTAAACCTAACCTTTTTTGAAATAATTTCAATTTTATTTAAAAAGCATATCATGCTTTATAATTGTATTTATTTTTAAACATTTCAGCAACATTTTTGTAAAAATTTATAAATAAGGTAATAATAACGCGGATACAAAATAAGGAAAATGATTTGTCCTTTGTGCTAAACTACCCTCATTTTAAATCATTGAGAACGCATCTGAGGTCAGTTTTCACCAATGCGGTCATAGCATTTTCCTAGCCTAAAAATCGATGAAAATTGTATGCATTGAGGTTTTAATTACAATCAAGGAACTGATATCTAACTAAACAGACATATGCCAACGACCTTATATGTATGCAAAAACTAAAGATGTCATAAACTTTTTTTTTCATTTTATTCGTTTTTTGAGATGTAGTTTTATGAAAAAATATATATACTTAAAAATTATACACTTTTAATTTTTTGAGCTTTTTAATTTTTAAACCAAAAAAGTGCATTTAGAAAAAGAGTAGGTAAGGTTTTTTTTCTTCGAAAAAATCTCAAAAAAATCGTCTTTCAATATACAAATTTATGAGACATGTTCTAGAGAGGGATCTTTTTATATTTTATTTTTTTCGAATTAAAACATTTTTTTGTATTTTATTTTCTTACAGAAAATATACGCTATTAAACCAAATTTTATTATAGAATGAAATCTAGTTACTAAAAATACCATATTTTTCAAAACTACTACTATTAATATTTATATTAAATATCTAAATTATTATTAACTAAATATTCCGTTTTTTTATCTCAATATTAAAAAGTTTGTTTTGCATAAAACAATAATACTTGTTATATTTTTGAGCATTTGTATTTAGTAAAAACATTTATACATAGATAGGTTAACGACAAAATAAAAAAATCATTTTCTTGAACACTTGACGGATTTTATTTTCTGTATTATCCCATTAAATATTCCCGTCAGTGGTCCAAGGGCCACTTTAAAGGATTTGGCTTCTGTAGTTATTAATTCTCTTGACGACAACATTGATACGACAATATTAAAATTTATTATAATATTATTTTCGTTATTTAAATCAAGTGAACATAACACCGATGACTCATTTTTTTACTATGTATATAAAAATTTATTTGAGAATTTTTCGAAGAAATAAATCACTACAAATTGAAAAAGCACTTTTTTGGTTTAAAAATAAATGAAAACTCAAATAATTAAAAAGGTATTATTTTTATTTTTTTTTTATAAAACTACATCTCAGAACGGACAAAATGAAAAAAAGTTTATGATTTTAGTTTTTGTCAAGGCACCTATTTGAAAATTTTTTACCCAAAATATTCAAATGCTCATAATTTCTTGATGGGTTGAAATAAAAATTTGAAAAAATTCATGAAAGCTCCTCTAAATGGGTGCTAAAAAATAATACCAAATAATCAGGAAAATTAAAAATGGTCGGGTCATGACCTCAGTCATTTGGCATGTAATGGCCCATTTATACCCGTAATCTGAATTTAGTTTTCGCCGATTAGGTCATAGCCTATTATTACTAACATCAAAAATTTACTTGGAATTCGTTCCTCGAAATTGCACATTTGGAACTGAAAACTTGTTTTTATTTTTTCAAAACTGTATACAATTTCACATACATATGATGAAGCCTATCCAATCTACTTTACTTAACCCTACAAAATCTAATATAATAACAATTAAAAAACAGTATTAAAAACTAATTGTCAATAACAAAACTAGAAAATCGATTAAAAAAGGTAAATGAAATTAGTTAAACTATGAAAATCAAACACAAAAATTGATCACAGCAAGAAGGCAAATGTCACTACATTTTGAGAAAACGTAGTTTACACAATTATCTAAATTTAGCAAGCTTCCTTAATTTATTATCTAAACAGTTACAGATTATGACAAGGTTACAAGAAACCGATCTACGAAACATGGATGTTCGATCCTTACTTGCGGTAATGAAAGCAAGCCAGCAGACCGTACATTAACAGAGTGAAAATTTCGTCAAAAAATTAATTTTGTCGGAGGCATGAGGGTTCAGAGGTACCTATTTATAATTTTGTGAATAAAAACAGACATGTGATATTTATAAGGATTATCCAAATTTAACCAAACGATATATACAACGAACCAACATAAATTTTGAATTTTTTGTTTTACTGTCTAATCAAGGAAAATAAACAATTGTTCCACAATTCAATGATGGAAGTACAATGAGTTTTTTGCGAACTTTGAAATTTTAAATTCTAAATCTAAACTTATAGCTTTCACCACCTTTAAAAATTGTTCATAATAATTCTAGAACAGAAGTAGATGGTCTTGTGTTTATATTTTAATTATTATCAATTTGTCAGTTTTTTGAGATATTATTTAAATTACAAACAGATCTTATATTTTCTGATTGAAAATAGTAAGACATGCATTTCACTATATTTGTGTAAAATAAAAAATATCTGCTGTATATATCAAAACAATACCAGCCCTAAAGCAGATTTTTTAGAAATATTAAAAGTTATAGGGGCAATATCTGAAAATTTATTTTTAAATAAAACTGTCTATCGTTGGTTAAGTAACAATAGTATTACAGTTTAGTACATAAAAGGGAATGATCGAGAATATTGAATGCTTTAGAAAGGTCAAGCGAAACTAATGTTGTAATATTAAAAAAAAAACAAAAAAATATTTAAAACATTTGTTAAAATTACTGTAGTGCTGTGATGGCATCGAATCTGAATCAATTTTTGGTCCACCATGTATAATCAAAATAGTTACAAAACGTTAACAATGCCGTTTCTCATGTCGCGTCTTAACGACGATTCAAAAACGACAGTTTTCCTTTAATAAAGAAACGTACGAACCTTTGTTGCGTTTAAAGAGGTTATGCCTCAATATTTTTTAACTCACTGAAGAAGATTTTCAATCCTTTTTCCTGTGATAACTTTAGAGATATGCTAGTAATTACGTACACATCTACTGTGACAGCAAAAGTTGGCCATCAGGTTAATGTCGTATCTTCTTTGATATATATCTTTATATCTTAGTGCAGACGTTGTTCCTCACTACAATTAAGAATTTGAAAATATAGGTTATGAAGCTTTAAACCCATCAAATTACGGTTTTGAATCATCCATCCCATCCATCCCATCAAATCCACTTTTTTGTGTCTTTACTCTTGTGGTTACCTAGAAGTTCTCAAAAACACCTTGAAGGCTAAGGCATACTGCCTTTGGTTGGTTATTATTGAGGTAAAGATCTGGTCTTTTCCTATTTAAGAATAAATATAATCGCGAAAATTGGATTCAGATTTGTATCCAACACATTGGACAATACGGTATTTGGCTTCTGTTTAATGTGTTTCGAACCTCAAATTGTACAGTGTCACTGATTTTAGTCGTTTTTTGACGTTAGAGAAAACCATGAATTGTTTGTTGAAAACTAACTTCAAATTCGTGTTCAAACAAATCACTTTTGTTGCCTTAGGATGTGTGTGGAGGTGGAAGGTGTCCATATTGAAAATGTATTTTGGTAGTTTCCTTTCTTTTAAATATATTTTTTTAACTTTTAACTTATTCTTGTTTTGTTTTTCTATTTTGTGTTATGTGTAAAGTGAGTTTAGCGGACAGTAAAATTTTCTCGGATCTTATTTTAAAAATATGCATGCTTCCAACATAGTAAATAAGTGCATTTAAAAATTAAAAACAATTAATGGTGGAGGCGCCGCTCGACATAAAATCACAAATATGTGCTAAACTGTTAATTTTACCAAGTTGAACCAAGACAGTATTATCGTTGGCAAATTCTTCAGGGAACTTATTTTTGATAAGGAAAATTCTGGGTTGTTAACCATTGAGCATAGTCCGTCTCTAGCATTCTGGGCATAATGAACTTTCACGTACAACATCAAAAAGAAGCTGTACGCATGTGTTATCGATCACCAAATTTGCATCATGCTGAAGTTAATGATTTAGAGACTGTAAATAAATATAACTCTTTAATTTTCACCATAACTTGTTAACGAAGGCACGTATGAAAAACAATTATATGAAGAACTGATATTATTTTGACCTCATCTATCTGTACTCGACTTTTTTGTATCAAGTACCTGGACACCCTGTGTATTCAAACCACGTCAATTGCTTCTTATCAGCTTCGTCAACTTCGTCCATAATATCTCTCTCGATGTTCATATCCCTTCTAGTGACTTCGTTTCTTATTTCCTATTTTTTCAAGTCTGGATCATCTGCCACTTCTTCGGAGGAAGTCCATCTCTGTTGCCATTAATATTTTTTTTATTGATTTTGCTTAGATCCCATATTTCCGCATATCATAACACTTTGGACGATAGTTTAGTAAACACGAATTTTAGTACCTTTTCTATGTTCTTTTCCCATAAAACTGCTTTTCTGGCTTTATTTGTTCGTTCTTGGACCTCGTCCTTACTCATCCCTTGTTTGTTGAAGTGAATTTATATTTTTAACTGTCTTTATCCAAAAGTAGGTTGCTACATTCATCGCTTCCTATAATTAAGTACATATTTACATTAATTTAAGTTCATTGTCCGTCCAGCCTTTTTATACTCTTCTTGTAACTTTCTAATCATATAGTTCAAGTCTTCTTTATCCTCCACAATCACCACTTGTTCATCAGCAAAATAGAGACTAGAAAGTGTGTCGTCACCTGCCTGAAGTCCCATGCTTTTAGAGCTAGGTCCAAATAGATTTTAAATACGGTAGGATACTATGTTTGTCCCTTTGTTGTGTTAAAAAAACTCTGTTTCCGGTGTACCAATTCTAACTGCGGCAAAGTTATATCCATAACACAGTTGATGGCCCGAAATTCGGTAATATATCCAGTTTTTCCATTATTCTCCACAACTCTGATGTTGGGACGCTATCATATGCTTTTTCTAGGTCTATGAGAACTATATGTGTGTGTCTATTTCGTTGCGTCCGTTTGCTAATGATATATTAAGAATATAAAGATTGTCTACTGCTCGAAATCCTGCTTGTTCCTCCAGTTGTCTGCCTTCAATGTTATTTTGCACCAGGTTTCTAAGTAGTCTAAAGTAAATCCTTCCTATTGTCGGTATGACAGCTATACCACGGTGGATATATAAGATTCCTTAGGTGTTTCCTCACTTTTAGGTCGTTAGTATCCTTTTAAGTTTCGCAGGAACATATTTTATGAATTACGGGAATATTATATAAAATGCAAGACTAAAAATATCGATAAGTACTCGAAATCGCTCAAGAATTGCATATGCCTATCAAAGTAGACGCATCAGTGAAGGAAAAGAAAACCTTTAGATATGAACAGTACCTTTTATTATTTTATTTCTATCGTTTCCATTCGTTAGACAGTGTCAACATGTGCCAACTAAAACAGTCAGTGGGAAATTCTAATATAAAAGGCGTTAAAGTAACCTATAGGTAGGATGTGCGTTGAGAATAAAACTATAAGTGCCTCATTGGACTTCAAAGTAATTTCCGCAATAGTGTGGAAAATAATAGCAATTGTGACTTGGCCGGGTGGCTGCAATGTGTCTTTAAAGTTAGTAATCGCATTGGAAACTTTAATCGTATCTTGTTAATAATATATACTACAGGGAACACACTCAAATAACTGACATTATAAATGAAAAATACGTTACCCAAACGTAGTAAAAATTAAGTTGAAGTGTCTAAATTACAATTTGTGGTAGACTTTTCGTCTGTTTTCTTTTGTGTAGAACCAAGAAATTAAATGATTTATGTATAACTTTTCCAAGAAATCTATAGCAAATATACACATATAACGAGCGTTCAAATAAAAACGTGGTCAAATTGGTTCTGAAAATTTGAACGTAGGGCGTAGCGTATAGCAAATGAACTTAAACGTCATCTGTCAAAGCGCTATATCGCCGCTATCAATTTGAATATTTTCGTTTTAAAAAGCGTTTAAAATGGTGTTTTCTCAAGAACAAAAAGTGTTTATCATAGAGTCCTACTTTAGAAATGGACGCAAGATTGATGGAATATGGAAGTATTCTATTGAGGAATGTTTCATAGAATTTCAAAATCAATTTCCCGGCGTTGTTGAGTACAAAATTTTTCAAAGTGCAGTTCAGCGTTGTGTTAATGTTTTTCGTGAAACGGGCAGTGTAACAAGAAAAGAAGGAAGCGGCCGACCTAAAAAGCGGACTGAAGAATTAAAAGAAAATGTCCAACAAATAATGGAAAATAAGCCAAGAACTTCTGTACGTGTTTTATCACAAATGGTGGGAGTATCAGTCGGTACCTGCCACACAGTGTTAAAAAAAAGATTTGCGTTTGTTCTCCTATCGTTTAACTTGTCAGCAAGAACTTCATGAAGTTGATTTTCCACGACGGTCTGTATTTTGTGAATGGTTTTTAAACAACTACGGTGAACTTCATAATATCACCTTTTTTTCTGATGAAGCCTGGTTTCATTTAAGTGGTTACGTAAACTCACAGAATATGAGAATGTGGTCTTCTGAAAAACCAGATAACTTTTTTGTCGAGGGCCCTCTACACGCTCAAAAAATTGGAGTTTGGTGTGCTCTCAATCGAAGGAGGATTTATGGACCTATTTTTTTTAATGGTACTCTTACTGCGCAAAGGTATAGAGAAGAAATTATCGCTGCTTTTGTTAACCAGCTGAAAGAAAACGAAATTACAAACTTTTACTTTCAACAAGATGGCGCAAGGGCACATACGGCAGGCGAGACGATGAATATGTTGAGGGAAGTTTTCCAAAATCGACTAATAAGTCTCAATGCTGAACATGACTTTCCATCGAGGTCATGTGATATTACGCCGTGTGATTTCTTTTTGTGGCCTTACCTTAAAAACACTATTTTTGAACTGCCTATTCCTGATTTAAACCATCTGCAGGCTCGACTTATAGACAAGATTCGTGAAATTAACAATACCCCGAGCATCTTAGAAAATGTCTTTAATTCTTTGAGGAACAGGTGTGAAAAGTGCTTGGAACAAGGAGGGGGACACTTTCTGCAGCTCCTTTAATTGTTTGTTATTGTTATGACGATTATTCTTTAAAATAAAGTTATATAGTCATTAACGTTATTGAAACTGACAGCTGCTATTCAGCTCGTTGAGAAATGAGGTTAAGTTAGTCGCTATAAGCTACTCCCTACGTCCAATGTGTCAGAGCCAACTTCGACCACGTTTTTATTTGGTAATAATCTCTGAGAATTTTTTTGCGATTGATTTCTATGAGCGAATAAAATATTTACGAAAATTTCACGACAACACATCTTACACCAATAAAACGGGAGCATCTCTTAAGGTACCATGAGAACCTATGCATTTCTTTGGAAATTTTCTCCTGCTACAGTACCATATAAGGTATTACAGTGGAAATTTTTCGACTTAATAAAAAGTGACAGCGGAACTTTATGAAATGATAATGACTGTCAACAATCAACCAGTGTTCTAAATATGGTATAAAATAAAAACCATATCCGGAAAAGGATCAAATTTACGATATATTTTTTTATAAAAATGCTCTTGTAACTGTTTCCCAGTAAAGTTCCATAAAACTTTCACTACACTCTGCTTGTAATCTGTTCTATCTTTCCTGCGCATATTGAAACCAAAATCCTCCAAAATTGATCCAAGATCCTCTACAGGTATGTCTTCCCTATCGAAACTATGTGACTTCTCAAAGCAAAACTCAGTAAATTGTCTCCAAGCACTTGCTTTAGATTTCATGATATTAGCAGGTGTTAATTTCTTAATTTCTTACCTTACTAGGTACTTCCGTATTTCTAGGCCAAAGCTTTCATTTTGTCGGCTCTGTATACAATCCGAAAACCAACAAAATGTTTTTTATTTGTATGATTACAACTACGGTCGCTTGCTTATATACAACATAATTTTTCTCGTCTAACGACTCGGGATAATTTTCAAAATATTCGACAGCTCTAAAAAAGTAGTCTCTAGTGGCATTACAAGTGAAAATTTTCAGTAAAGTGTGGTGCGTTTGAAAATTTTTACTCAAATCGTTTTTAGAAGTGATATTACAAAATTCAAACATTAGATGGTTTGAAGTAAAAAATGGAAATTAGAGTATTCATAAATACAACACCATAATTAGTTAAAGCCTTAAATGGCATTAAATTAATGCTAAAAAAAGAACGACGTAAGTATATTGTTGTCCACTCAGAAAGGAACATTTACTATTCCATGACGTTCTTAGTTGTCACCAACCTATTACCTTAAAATTGGCGGGGTTGAAAACGTTATTTGCTGCTAAATATTGTGTCCACTTTGGTACACGAAAAAAAATCGAATCTATATTTAAAAATTGTACTTCAAATTTTACACTTAACTCGAGTGTATTTTAATCAATTGAATAATGTCACATGTTTAATTTAAATATGTACTTATTCTTGACATTCTACGATTCATTTACTTATATTTGATATACCTTACCTTTTCCCTTTTACTTCTGAAAATAAAACCAAAATCTAGACTTACTGTAAGAAAAATAAGTTTCCATGGAGATATAAAATATTGAAAAGAGAACATCTTATTGTTATTGACTTAAATAGTTATTTATTTGGACAGAAATTTTATCAGTAATAATCAATTCATGTTCCAATAATAATAATTTTTGCCCTAGAATTATTATTGTTGGACGTACTCTAAGGACACCTCTCCCATCTCTGGTTGCCCTTATCCTGAAGCATTGCTAAGTTTCTGTTTTGTCTTTGTTTAGTGCTGCTAGTGTATAGACCTCGGTCGTTTTTAACAAGAGTTGACTGTTTCTCTGTTTTGATTTAAAAAAAAATGGAAGATTTATTATAGAAAGTTGTGGCATTTAGAGTGCCTAATTCCTTCATTTACATGTATGTCGAAAAGTATTAATTTTTAAAATTAAGAATAAAAAAATTAGGCAAAATTTACACATTTTTAAGTAAAAAAATATATACCTACCAATATATTTTAAATAGTTGATTATTAAGTATATAGTAGGTACTTATATAGTTTTTTATACCTACTTCTAATATTCAAGAATTTCAAAGTATAAGTAATTGATTTTTTTTTGTTATAATTACTTATCGTAAACTTATTCTTTTCACCACGAAAAAGGTGGTTTCTTTGTACCCCAACGCTGAAACAAAAATTTGAGTCCGCAGTAATTTTTTTTTTTTTTTCAAACAGTAAAAGTTAAATCTGCAATTTTAAGGGTATCATCCAAGAGGCGTTGTGTGAACCTTAGTCTATCTCTTAGTGTTCAAGAATCCCAACACATGCACTACAAAAATAGCACAGTCGCAGTCGGTATAATAAAGATTTATAAAATTAAGAAAATTTAAATATAGGTAAATATAATAGAGGTATGTCCAAAATATTTATATCAGTTGTAAAAACAAATCGAAAATCAAGAGTGGAAAATTCTCCGATTGTTTTTCATTGTTGAGTTATTCAAAAGAATTATTCAAAAAAACTAAAAAAGTGAAAATCCAATTTTTTAAGTTTAAGTTCAATTAAGTTGCCTTCTACTTCAAGACAAAGATTGACACGATTCAAGCACGAACCCTTTGTAACATATCTTGATCTATTAACGCGACAGCAGTGTGCATACGGGCTACTACATTTTTTGGATTTACAACAGGTTCGCTGTAACTCTTTTCTATTAAATAATCCCAAAAGAAAAAATCTAGGGGATTTAGATCTGGTGATCTAGGAGGCCACCTCTTCCTATCCTGGAAGTTTTGATCAGATAATCTCGTACTTGTAAACCATAATGTGACGGAGCTCCATCATGTTGAGACCAATAATTTAGTATAACTGCTAACCGAACGTCATCCAGCAATGACAATGGTAAATTTTCATTAAAAAATGTTAGATACAAGTCTGAATTAACACGATTGAGTAGAATTTGTGAACCAACTACATAATTAATTAATAACCCAGCCCAAATGTTTATTGACCATCGTCTATGATATGATCGTTCGCGGATTAAATGAGGGTTTTCTTTACGTCATTCGCGTAGGTTATGAGTATTTATGATACCCGTTTCTGTAAATGTGGATTCATTGCTCCATAAAATATTTTCGATTAAATGTGGATCATCTGCAAAAATTTACTTGTAGCTTCATATCCCCATCATGTAAATCCTGAACTTTTTGAGGTCTAAACGGATGCAGTCCATTTCTACAGACCTCAGTTTTAAGACAAAAAACATTTGAAAAATGGCCCTAGATCTATCAGGTAAGAAATCATTTTTAATATTAATTAATCACACCTTGACAAATTATTTTTTAGATATTTCACTTGTTTCATTTTTATATTAACACAAATTAAGTCTTTAACGCGGTATCCTTCGAATTAGATCATGGTATATTGCTTCGTAAACATTACAATTGTGGTAACAAAAATTATCTTTTACTTATGTATAAATTTTATTTATCGCGTTCAGTTTGTGCAATACAAATCAGATGTATTTAGTCAGATATCAGGCATTAAATTTGCTAACTATTTGGTGTGATAATAATCTTAACCTTCTCTACACATTTTGCTGCATCTGTCATGATGGCTTAAATAAAACATGGATTTTATTTTTCGCAATGTTAAGAACTTTAATAATATGTCAACATTACGTAGGCACCTTATATACGTGCTTTGTTAGATCCAAGTTGGAGTATGCCTCTGTGGTTTGGTCTTCCTATTACAATTGTTACATAACATCATTAGAAAAAGTGTAGAGAAGGTTTCTTAAATCGGCTAGCTTTATCTTAAATGGGGTCTATCCGCAGTTCTGGGATTTCCTCGAGTTTTATTATTGGATAGGTTTAAGATACACAGCTAAATTAGGAGAAGGATTATGTACTCGATAATGTTTTTGTATAAAATTGCATTGAGCTTAAGATAAATAAATTACCGTAAATAGTTTGTTCAGTCTTCCTTCTTCGCGCACAAACATGTTCCAGTGGTCTCCTTTACACCAAATGCTTTATAATTATTATCATAATATTGAGAATAGGCTGAACATATTCAATACATCATTAGCACGGATTAAATGAACTTTCTATTCTCACAATTAAGGTTTCCGGTTTTAATGTATTTTTTGTGTTTATGTTATTTATGTGTAGTTGTTTCTGTTATGTTCTTATGATGATTTTTAGATATACTAATTCTTATGTGACTTTATTGTTTTGCTATTTATTGATTGACTGACATTACTTGATTAACATTTGTACTTTTTCATAACAAATTTATATTTTTACTTTTTAAATTTTTGTTATGTTGTTTATGTGTATTATATTTACTGTAGCTGTAATGTTCATCATGTAATTAGGTTCCTCCCCTCTCCTCGGGTGAATTAAAATTAAATTAATTAAAAATGAATCTACTTATATAAAACACGCAATATATTTATAAGAATCATTAATATTATTTAAAACAAAAATAATAATTATATATTTCAGTTTCCATTTTTTCTTAATGCAATATGTTATACTTTTACTTTATGCAATATAAAAAGATTTACCTTAAATCACCTAAAAGTTCAAACAAAGACAATATAGCTTCATATTAAGAATAAAAGTTAGTGGGACAAGGAATTCATGTAGTCTAAATAAAAAGCATCCATTCTTTAAACAAATATAATCTCACCTCGTATTAAATACCTACACTAATTTTCTTCCTTTCAAATAATTCTTATTCTTAAATTAAGTATTATTACACTTGAGGAATAGTATAACCGTTGAAATAAGTAAATTAATCTTGATATTAGTATAGCTTCTTTCCAGGTGAATAAATCGTATTTATTTGGAGTCTAGAACATACTGATCATTGGTAGCCAGCCACTTTATTTGAATATCAAATGTAATGGAGGTTACTTTCATAAACTATTTCTAGGTTGTTATTGGGTACAATGTTGAAACTTTGACCAATAGGCTTTATGTATTTTGACATGCTGAATCCGAATCTGATGTCCGTATAGTTCAAACACCCCTAAATTTTGAGTAATTGGCAAAAAATAGTGAAAAATCGCCGAAAATCACGTTGAGTGCAAATAAATTCGAAAAAATTTTATCTGGTCTTGATCAAGTGTGTTTCTTATGTATTCGCTGAAATCGAACTGTATTAGCTGTATCCGCCCACAGATTTTACAAAAATAAATGGAAAAAATTAGCTGAAAATAACAAAAAATCATATTAATGAGTGAGAAAATTTTGAAAGATGTTTTCTAGATTGGATTGTTCTTCTCATAAATTTTGTCAAGTCGAATTTGAATGTAAAGTCTGTTAAGCCTCGTTACCCAAAAATTTTACATAAATCATAAAATATCGCAAAAAAATGGAAATCATGAATGAATTCGAATGATGTTGCTCTTACACTTTTATTCTCTTGTTGCAAACTATTTTCTCTTGACCTATGCAGCGGGTTTATATTTCTCTCCTGTCTATTCTGATTCGTTTATCGCTTTAGTCTCCAACAGATATCTGCCGTCATGATGATATCCCATCTTCCTTCGATTTTCATTAAATCTCGATGGAATCTTTCTTCATTTTTTTGGCAATGAAGCTCAACTTTAGATTCATATTCGACTCGACAAAAGGAGGGTCAATAGTCAACCTAATCATATGGAATATGTTTTTTGGACCTTTAGAAATAATACTAAATCGATTCTAGGCAAAACGGTTACAACCCCCCAACCCGAACATTAAAAAATGCTTAAAAATGTAATAAAACCATTTTTCTTACATTTGATGTACGCATAATCATATATGTAAATAATATTTTTCGGGCTCAATTTATGTAAAAATGCTTGTTTATAATTATAAAAGTAAACTCTTACTCTTTTCCCCCTCTACACTCCCTCCCACTCAACTGCATAACCTCATAACCTCTAAAAGACAATTAAGTAAATAATTTAATATAAAAAAATGTAAAAACATTTATTTAAAGGTCTAGAAAAAATAATGTTCTACTAAGTAAACCTCCTAGCCGCCAGCACTTCACAGGGGACTCACTTTAAACCAGCACCCCAATCAGTGAGAGGGAAGGGACCCACTTTAAACCAGCACCCCAATCGATGAGGGGCAAGGGGACTCACATTAAACTATAACAAAAAATATTAGAAATGAACTGTAATATCATATTTTAACCCTATCTTTATGCCTGTTTATAAAAGTTAGAAAAACAAGATAGAGGTACAAGGAAGAAAAAGATATGGACGCTCGAATGGAAGGAGGGGTATTGACCTGTTTTTAAACTAGAAACATTTCAACATTGTTTATATAAAACTGACAGATAAATGTTTTTGTGAAGTCTCTTTAATATTCTTTAGTATCTTTCAAGGATTACGTAGCAGTGGGAAAGTGTGGAAGGGGCAGACGTAAAAGTTTTTTTTATAACTATAAGCAAATATATTTTACATATTTTGTACACTAAAAATGTTATTTACTTATATTGTTTTTTATTGTTTGAAAAATTCTTTTATTACGTTATTAAGAAGTTTGAGTGTTTTGGGTGGACAGGCTTAATCCGCTTTGGCTAGAATCGATTTAATATTGTTGCTTTAAGTTAAAAAAACTTGTTCCATATGTTTAGGAACAATTTCTTATAGGCTTGAAAACCGGCTTTATTGACCCTCCTCGTTTATGAGAAGAACACTGAATCCAATCTAAAAAACCTCTTTCTAAATTTTCTTATTCTAATATGATTTTTTACCATTTTCAGCTATGTTTTTTGCGTTTTTATGCAAAATCTGTAAGAGGATACAGCTAATAGACTTTAGACAGGAATTTAGCTTATCAAAATACATAAGAAACCCACTTGATCAAGTTCAGAACAAATTTTTTTGCACTCGTGATATTCGGCGATTTTACACTATTTTTTACCAGTAGTAACTCAAGGTTTTGGGGGCGTTTAACTTAAACGGACTTCATATTCGCATTCAACACATCAAAATATATAAAGTCTATTGGGTCAATTATGTGCCGATGTTATTTTACGGTATAATTTTCATCAGCACATTAATTTCGAATAAATTTAATTTAAAAGTTATTGATCACAAGCTAGAAATATTAATCGCACATTATTAATGACAGAAGACTTCTGAATGATCAATTAACAAACCGAGAATTATATGCGGCCATTTATAACTAATCCTGTCACTTCAGCCTCCTTTGCAGATTTTATCGTAATTATCGTTATCTCCGTATTGTGGCAGATGTTGTTGTGTCGCCTTAGCACCAATTATTCCTTCGTGTGTATGTTCTTCGAGATAACCCGTTTACGTTCATTTTAAATTAACTTCATTTTACTAACAAATTCAGTTACGACTAAATACTTAAATGATATGGTAATCACGTATCGATGTTCGCTCTGGTTGCCTTAATTTGTTTTCATACGAGATAACTCACTCTCAAGCCATTTAAAACCGATGAGCATCAATCATGATAGCCAAGAACGATTAATTAATGGTGTAGTATTATTGATTTATTTCTTCTCAGATACATATATTTATTATTCCTCGAGACACTATAAACAAACATGCAATTCTGAATATAGCTTAAATATTTATATAAATTTACCGGTGAAAGTTTAAGAGAATCTAAGTTTGTGTATACTACAAAAGTAAATCATGCAAAATACTTTACAAATGATAAATAAAGGTATATTTTATGGTCGGACTGAAATATTTTATTCCTCTACTACCTGCAAATAGTTTTATTTCCACGATATTTACTTCATTTTCAAGGCGAAGTAATAATAATATGAGCTTTTATTTATTATTGTTTTAGAAATGCAGAGTATTTCAAATTTATAAAATAACATTGCTGCCTTCGGAATAGCAACGGAAATTTTATTTGTTTCAAGAGCTACACGAAAATAGAAAACAATTCTTTCGAATAATTTTGTTGCTTTAATGGAGTTTTTAACAGTTTTTCAGTGAGATATTTCATATATAATAATCTTCTTTCAGACACCAACTTCTGTATTCAATATTCGGCAGCAAATTTATAAAAAAAAAAATAGGTTGCATTTTTTGTAGTAGGTACCTATTATAGTTGTATCCTACTGATTAAATTTACTGTATAAACCATTAAATATTATGTCGAAAAAATTATAAATTTCTGAGAATAGTAAAATTTGTCGTAACAACTTCATCCATATAATGTAATTGGTTTAAACTTACCTATTCTGTAATATATAAAAATTGACGTTTTTACTAAGACAGTTCATGAAATATTTATTTCTTTCTTCCATGTCTTAATAATTATCCTCCTTGGATAAAGAATTTTTTCAACTCATAAAAAGAAAACGGTCATTAAAGTCACCAGATTTCAGTACTACTGACCATTTTATGGAATTATTACAAATTGAAAATATATAATTGTAACTATTTTGGTAACACACCTTTAGAAAATATTATGAAATTGATGTAGAAATTGAAAATCATTACTTGTTCTGGATATACTCGTACAAGATGACCGGAAGCATCTGGACCATACTTCAAGGACGAAAATTTACTAATATCGATCAGTTTACCTTTGCTTCTTTAACTTGGTACTTTGGATTATTGTTTAAAATATTTCTATGAAATATTGAGACAGAGAGGCATTTGAGGTAACTGAAGATATAGCTTATTTTGTAAAGCATATTAAGAAAACCCAAAATAGTTTTTTTAACGTCTTTAAATTGGCGAAGATTTTGAGAAAACGGAATTGTTTTGTCACACATCACTTTATTGGCTGCAAGTAGCCAAAATCTCTGAGAATGGCATTCGTATCGCATCGTGATAGTTCAGCAATAAAACTGATCAATAACAGAGTCCTTATCAAGATGACTCAGGAAGAGGACTATTGGAGAGCTATAATGTAAGATGGAATCGGTAGAATCACCAGATAGTATTTAGATGTAGTCCAAAACCATCCAAATGAAGAAGACAAACTGATGTTCCTCTCCAAATTGCAAGAAAATTAAAAAATAAACTTTCATCAACAAACGTTTTCGATTAGTATATTACTGGTAATTGGACATAAAATATTTCGGAAATTTATCACTGGACAATTACCTCCTCATGTATTAAAACTATTATACTATTTGCCTATAACTGTTAAACAGGTTGTAATAATTCAACTTGACATTTTTACTAAATTTGTAGCAGCTGTTGATACGAGGTCTGATCAGAAAATAACCGAAAATTTATATTTTTAAATTTATACATTCCTTGTCTCGTTCAAAGTACTTGCCTCCCTCCCCTATTCGCACACTTTTCCTAGCGGTGTTTCCATTTCGCGAAACAGTCCTGAATAGCTTTATTTGAAATGGCCTTTAAAGTCTATGACGAATTGGTTTTGATGTCATCAATAGTCTAAAAACGGCATCCTGTCAGCACTAATTTTAATTTTGGAAATAAAAAAAAATCGCAAACATAGATGAGAGAGGACAGTAATCTGACTTTTGGCACAAAACTGATGGGGCATTGTCATTGTGCAAGAATCAATAGTTGTCTCGCCATAACTCTGTCCTCTTTTTGCGGATTTTTCTCGTAACCTTTGCAAATTGCCTGAATAGTACACACGGTTCACTGTTTGACCTTAAGGTAAAAATTCAAAATGCTGATTAGTGCTGACAATAACCGGAGAAAGTGAAACCGGCTAAAACCGTAAAAACCGATTTCAGATAAAACCAGTTATCCGAATACTGGTTAAAAGCAGATATTCTAAAACCGGTTATTCGAATAACTGATTACTCGATGATAAAAACCGGATATATGAAAATCAGTGTTTTGGGATATGTTACATATTTTAAATTTTAAAGTTAAATCTTAAAGCAGTTAGATAAAACAGTTACACTTAATAAACTTTGGTTCTTAAATTTATTATTTATATAAATGGGTTTGGTGGTTTGCTGTATGTGGGTGTCGGTGATTGTTTTTTTTAATAATCTGTGTCTGTCTCCCAGGATAAAATATAAAAATAAATTGTATTTCCCTTAATAGTTCAACCTAACTTTTGTAGTAGGTACTTATATACTATGTATGTACCTACTATGTAGCCAATATCAATAACTACATAACACTATGACTACACTATAGTGTTATGTAGTTATTACCTATAAAGAAGGAATCAGATTATTCGGAAGTATGAATGAACAGATTATTGAATAATCGGTTATTTGAACAGTCGCATATTTGAAGAATCGAATAACCAGTTTTCGGGTTTCGTAAAAATTCGAATTATGCGAAACCGGACTATCCAAAAAAACCGATTTAACTTACCAACACTATGCATAATTCCATTAAAGTCGAAAAAACAGTGAGCGTCACTTTGACATTAGATTGACTTTGACATTGGATTAAGGCTGACGTGCTTTCTTGGGGCGTGATCCTAGCCAATCCATTACGATGATTGAGTCTTTGTCTCAATGTTGTAGCCGTAAACCCCGCTTTTGTCTCCCATTGTGATCCTTTGAATGAATGTTTCTTTGTCATGGGATGACAAACGACTTTCTGTTGTTCAGTCATCAAACGAAGAACAAATTTTACTGTAACTCGATGCATGTTCAATTTTTCAGTCAAAATTGCATGACTTGACCCAATTGAGATGTTAACCTCTTCTGCAATTTCTCTGACAGTCAATTGGACGCATCAGATCTTTGATTATCTGAACGTGAGAGTCACCAGTTGAAGTCGAAGGTCTTTTTGGTCGAGGATCATCTTCAATTGACTGACATGAACACCATTTGGAACGACCTCTGGGTCTGCTCTGGCATGATCTCCGTCAACTTTTTCTTCTTCAGATGCACGCAAAATTTACGTTACATCGTTGTTCCAGAAAATTTCACATTTCAAATATCGTCACTAACACTTAAACACATTACACTTAAATAACAATATCACTAAACCTAAATGAGATATCAACATTCTAAGAATATGTGGTTATAGAGGAGGTTATGTGCAACGCAGTGATGCCAACCGCATATCAATAAATATCTCTATTAGCGCGTAATTCAAAAAGTTCGGTTATTTTCTGAACAGACTTGTATATAATGAAATATAATCCTTGAAATGTAGTTTCATGAAACAAAATTTAAGGGGTTCATCTCAGTGATTGTTGACTTTAGAATATAGAAATATATATAGATACATTGATCTGAATCTCAATGAAGATTCAATAGTGGCCCATATTCAGCCCAAAAAAAAACCAAAACTAAATTAGACTAGAATACATTGAATATTCAACCAATCATATTTAATAACTGCGGTGGAAAATTGAAATTCATTTCTGTGAAATTCATTTTAGGGACATGCAACAAGTACATATACCTTTTTTGCAATAAATGCATGTAAAGTACCTGCGTGTGTTCCAAAATCTGTACTAACGAAACAGAAAAAGTGGCAAAAAACAACAGTAAGTATTTTTAGTAACTTTTATGCTTTAAGTAAGAAATAAACCTATATTCATCTTTAGCTATACCCAAAATGATTATAATAAACCTCATTGAGATATGTAAAAATATATATATCTCCAAAAAATGGAACAAAATAGATTATTTGTACGTACAATGGAACTACTAACGTTATCAGACAATTATTACGTTTCCTATATGCATCTATTCATGAAATTGTACAAAATTCGACCGATTTGTTCACGGACACAAAACATATTCACTGAAATGTTTTTTAAACTTAGATTGTATCTGCTGTCTGTTTATAAAATATAAACCAGTTTCGTTTATTTATTTCTAACATCTTATACATTTACAGAGTTCAATATAGCAGAGAGAAGAAATTGTACAGCAGTAAAATACACTGAGAGACATCTAGTGGTGTCACCACAAGAATAGAAGTTAGTCGGACCATACTAGGCTATTTAACAATTCGAATGTTTCCTAAACTTGAATGCCTTTTTGTAATGTAAGTCCAACCTTTTTTTCAAATAAATATTTTGCTGTAAATAAAATATTAAATGTCAATTTACAATAGCATTCATTTTATTAAAGAAAATATTAATAAACGTGTTAAGATTGTCGCTATTTTATCATCAACGTTCTATTGCAGTTCTATATATCCATCAGAGATGTCAAATATTATGACTTATTGGACTAATAATTTCTTAATCTCATCTATTATTATTAAATGTTGGATACAGTAAGTCAAATCGTCACCTTGCATGCTCCTGTCCATATTGAAATGTAGGCAAGAAAATACATTAAATAAGCTTTTACCTATTGAACGGATATTCTGAAGCTGTCAGCAGGTAAACAAATAAAAGATTTTTCCGTAAACAATTAGTGAATTTATGTTGAAGAGCGTGTACATGCTCAAATGGTTAATAGAATCACTGGACCGCAACGAAACTTGACAGACTATGCCTTTAATGGAACGGTATTGTGTGGGGTCTTGAAGCTTACCGGGCTCTACTATCCGACTCCCGGACAGTACCCTTGAATAAAAAATCACTACCATGGCTAATATAGCCGTTTTAAACCTAATATTCATGGTTTATAACTCACAAACAGCCGAAAATCTCTTTCTCTCTGCATTTTTATCGCATCCTTTGTTGCTATTGTGGACCCACACGTTGGTATTTTTATTTTACAATAAGTTCTATTATCATCGGTCTCTGTAATTAATGACCGGACCGGAACAAAAATGTGTCAAGAAGCCAAGTTTCATTTTCGGAACTGCCAGTAATACATGCGTTTTGAAAAGCTATTCATTTTCAAATATGTCATATAGTCTTAAATTTTATATAAACGAGAAAATTTCCATTACATCTCTTTAATATTTCAATTTTCATAATTAACTACACTGCTTTTTAATCTTCTAAAAATACTTTTTTCTTAACTGACGTCTTTCTGGAGTAACTTTCAAAATACAATTCTTGCACTCTCCGATCATTTTGGTTTTGGTTACATAAAATACTTTTTACAGGGTGTAACTAAAATGCTTGACCAAATTTTAATGGCGGATTCTCTATTTGCCTTCAACCGTTTGGCTCCAAACTAAGCTTTTATACTTTTACTCCGGTCAAATTAAAGTTTGAACTTGAAAAAATTTTAATAGACATTTTATTGCACATTATGACGGGGAAAAGGTATTTTCGTGTACACATACAAACTACCCGTCTGCAGCAACACGAGTTCAAACTGAAAGTGATGATTCTACTTCTACTTCTACTTCTAGTGGTTGGTCCTAATAAGTCCCATAGCACTGCGGCCTGATTAGGACTATTGTGCGTCCCACTACTAGTCCTATTCAGCAAGTAGATTTGTCCTTTTTACAAAGTTCAAAAGCTTCCTTGCTGACACTTCTCTCAGTTCCTTGGGTTCCAAGTAGGGTCCATCAATTAGCGCCATTCTGCTACGTGCAAATCCCGGGCACTCGCCCAGGATATGCAGAGAAGTTTCATCCGCCGATTCACATCCTCGGCAGATCGGACTGTCTACAAGCTTTAGCTTATGTAGATGTTTCCTAAAGTGACAGTGTCCCGTTATGAGTCCTGTGACTCTCCTGAGCCGGATTCTGTTCAAGCTCAGTAAATCATTCGCTCTTTCCTTCGAAGAATACTCCATGAGCTCCTTAGAATGTCTATGTCCTGGCCTTGAAGTCCAGTCAGTCCATTTGTCCAGAGCCCGCCTGACCACACTGGGAGATGTGCCACAGAAGGGCTCCGGGCCAATGAACTCAGTTTCGGATCCCTTCCTAGCAAGTTCATCCGCTCTCTCATTTCCACAAATGCCTTTTTATGCCCTGGCACCCATACAGTCTGACTGTATTGTAAAAAAAGTGACGATTATATTTATTATAGATTTCGGTACACTAACTCTGATACTGTTAACAAAATTTTATCTATTAATTTTTTTATTTTATTTTTCAAAAAATCTCTGTTTGAGAATGTCACGTTTTTTTTCTTTTTATGACAATTGCCTTCTTTTTTATAATTATGGCCATATTGATTCTCTAACAGATTATTTTTTATAATCAAAATATTTAAAATATATATATTCTATAAATTTGCAACAGGTATTAGAATGAAAAAGTACAAAGTTACAAAAAAGTAACTGGAAAGAAGTGATGCAAAGTTTGCAAGTTGCAAATAAGCGGTAATATTACTTGTTTTTTTTTTCAGATATCTAAAGTCGTATTTCACCAATTTGTTAACTGTAAAATAAGGGCTGAACGCGGAAAAATCAGTTTTTGAAAAAATGCACATTGTTATTGCAAAAAGCAATGGATACTGATGAAATTTATGGAAAAGACGGTCTATCCAAAGACCAACATGTGTGCCAAAGGCCGATTCGCTTGACCGTGAAATTGTTGCTCCAGGTATTTATTAGTTAATTTTGTTCGTTTTTTTTTGGAATTATTTATTTAATTACTAAACGTTAACTTTAGAAGTTAATATATTAAATATAGGTTCTAACTGATCTCAAGAAGTGTCCCAGGGTCAAGCAAAAGCCGCTCGGGGATTCGCTCTTTTTGTATTAAATATAGCTTATTTTTACGGTAATTTTTAAAAAAGCGAAATCACTTACGCCCCAAGTTTATAACGTTAATTGTTAACGTTAATTGTTATATAATTGGACGTATCGGACCAGGATTTTAGAGACAATTAAAGAAAGGGTTAACTAGAAGGCTTTACGTTGATAGTTCATGTAATAATCGCGCTACTAGCAGTAAAAGTTAATGTCAAATTCGGTTAAAAACGAAAGTAAAAAACACGTAAATTTGCCACTTATTTGCAATTTGCCAACTTAGTGTCACTTCATTCGAGTTACTTTTTAAATAAATAAAATGACACTAATAATTTGTTTCATATTCTATGGTCTAATTAGATTGTACATAGTATTTGAACGAAATGGCTTCATCTATTTTCTTGTAACTGAAAAAATATGAATTATGCATCTCGAAAATGAGATGTTTTTTTGGTTTATATGTAGAAATATGATGACTTTAAAATAACACGTCATTAAGTTTTATTAAACTATTTTCCATTGTATTTTCGCACAATGTAGGTTAATTTAAAAATAGCTGTCAACGCTGATAGTGCACTACGCAAATTCTAGATGTTCCGGTATATATAAGAATTAAAGTGTAGTTTAAAAAACTCTCGACAATTTATTTGATAAAAAAAGATTCGTATTCAGTCAGAACAAGTACTATTACCTCTTAAAATCTAACCCCCACTTAAAGTTACACCCTGTATATCTTTGTTTTGTAAAAGTTATATTTTTATGATTTCCACTTTAATTTGTATTTAATATGGTGTACATTAGAAATAAAAAGGTTGAGCATCGTATTTCTAAATGTAGCGCTGAGAGAGTTAAACAACAACAACCACACTAAAAGTAAGAAACCGGCTAATAGCTACATTAGGGTGGCCCAAAAAAAAACGATTATTTTTTTTCATGTCTCTTATGAAGATATGTTATTTTATCATGTTTTAAGAGCCCCTCAAAAAATCAGGTCAGAGGTCGCTCAAGATTTTTAAAAATTTCCAAAATCCTCAAAAATTTATTTTTTTTTTTTTTCTTTTTTTTTTCTCGTTATTTTATCATTGTCTAGGTTGAAAAAAATCTCGATTCCGAAAATTTCAAATTAATATTTTAATTTCTAGACGTCTCTCATAATTATTTTAACTTGAAAAGTAGTGTACCTAAAATGTTTTCAAGCGACCTCTAAAAATAAATATCAACGAACTAATAACTTTTTTTATTGAATTTTATGAACAAAAGAATAGACACTTACTAAAAATTTCTCGGGCAAAATTTACTACCGCACTGAGTATCAAATATTTATAAGTTTTTAATTTTTTAAAATTTAAGTGTCTCGTGATTTATTTCTATTCTTTTGTCATCAAATTCAATAAAAAAAATATTAGTTCGTTGACATTTATTTTTAGAGGTCGCTCAAAAACATAGGTACACTACTTTGAAAGTTAAAATAATTATGAGTGACCTTTAGAAATTAAAATATCGATTTGAAATTTTCAGAATCGAGATTTTTTCAACCTAAAAAATGATAAAATAAAGAAAAAATTTTTTTTTAAATTCAGTTGTTGACGATTATGGAAATTTTTAAAAATCTTGAGCGACCTCTAAAAAAATATTTTTTGAGCTAATTTTTTGAGGGGGCTCTTAAAACATGATAGACTAACATATTTTTACAAGAGACGCGAAAATAAAATAATCGTTTTTTTTTGGGCCACCCTGAGCTACATACCACTTCTAGTCACAATATAAAGTTTTTGAAATTGCTTTACATAATATTTTGTCATTTCACCTACAACACATTATCTTGCCCCAACAGAGGCTTCGTTGAGGGGCGATTAACAGTTACCAATTTAGTTTGTATAACGCAGTACATAAATGAGATTATTGACAAAGGTGGTCAGGTAGATGTAATTTATACACACTTTTCGAAAGCGTTCGACCGTCTTGATCATGAACTATTAATATCTAAATTGAATTCAGTTGGCTTATGTTCTTCATTGATGAATCTTATGAGCTCATATTTATCTGGTAGATCTCAGTTTGTCCAAGTTTTAGGAGATAAGTCTACTGAAATAGCCCAGACCTCAGGAGTTCCGCAGGGTTCCGTCCTGGGAGCTTTAATGTTTACAGATTTTATTAACGATATTGTGGCTGACTTGAATGTGCGTTACTTGTTATATGCCGACGACATGAAAATATATTGCTCCATAGATAATGAACTTTATGCACATAATTTTCAGCAAAATTTAAATTTAATAAATTCCTGATGTAATGCAAACAGTTTACCATTAAATGCCGCTAAGTGTAATGTCATGACATTTAGTCGTCAGTTGAATCAGATACAATATGATTATAAACTTGACGGGCTTGTCCTACAACGACCTGACATGGTTAAAGATTTAAGAGTGTTTTTTGATCCTAAGCTATTTTTTACGAAACATACCGACTATACAGGGTGTCTCATAATTAGCTGCCAACCCTGAACAGGCCGATTCTATGATCAAAACTAAGTAAAAAAGTTCATCTGAACATGGGTCCGGAAATGCTTCCTAAGGGCACAGAGACCCATTGAAGAGGGAGGAATGGAAATCATTTTTTTGCAATATGGCAATATTGGCAGCTAATTATGAGACACCCTGTATACTTAAAAGCGCTTACAAAACTTTAGGATTTATTGTTCGTAATTCGATCAATTTTCAAAACTCTGATACCATCAAGTTATTATTCAATACATTTGTCAGATCTAAGCTTGAGTACGCTTCTTTGATTTGGGCACCTGTCTACAATAATCATACTCGTATAATGTGTATTGAAAAAATACAACGTCGTTTTTTCAAATCATCTGCGTTTGCACTTGATGACCGCTATCCGCCCAGGGGCTTTGCACAACAGTGTTTTTATGAACGTTTCAATATGGTCAGCTTATTACAAAGACGAAAAATGAATAATGAAATATTTTTGTACAAAATCTTAAACATAATAAAATGTGAAGACGTGGTAGAAATGATAAATTTTCATATTCCTCGATTAAACATACGGCACCAACATCTTCTCCAAACAAAAAATTTCCGTACTAATTTATATAAAGCCTCTCCCTTGTACCAAATGTTTGCCAATTGCACTGTAATTGAATCACGGTTGGATATATTCTGTTCATCTATAACCCAGATAAAGAGTTTATATAATGTACCTCCTTTAGGTTTATAGATTTGACCTCGTTTTATTTATATGACTATTATATGTATTATGTTTGTATTTTATAGCTATTTCTCTTGTTATATATTTGTGTTTTTGTGGTTTTTAGCTGAATTGTGTTTTCTCTTTTTATTATTATAGTTTGCTATCGTTATCCTGTAATTAGGCACTGGGCTGTTGGATATAGTAAATAAATAAATAAATAAATAAATAACTTACAATAACAGTTATGTATACATTTAGAAAATCATTTATTTCGATTTTATGAGAGATCATAATGTATATTAGGTCTAAATTTAAAATACACCGCCTTATAAGATATAATTTATATAATTTGTACACATTTGGTAAATTGGAGAATATTTTAGAACATTTGCTCTCGGAGTTAACAAATAAAATAATACAAGTTCTCTCGAAGGAACACTAGAAATGTTAAAGTAAATACTATTTAGAATGTCAGGGCAATGTATATACGAGGACAACAGTTTATACAAATAAAGTATAGAAAAGTAGACCCGACGCAAGACCAACTTTGTAAAATTAAATCTATTTAGTAGCTCTAACTACGGAACATCCTAAGGTGGGTAAATATGACCACTTCGAAATTCGAATTAATTGTAAGATATTTGACAAACCTCCTCTGAACCTTTTACAAGTTAGAAATGTGGACATCATATTGAGGATTCCAAATAACCGATGCATATTTTAACTTTGTCCTAAAAAACGCATTAAAGAGTAATGTAAGCATAGAAACATCCCTAAAATATCGAGAATTCCTCATAATAAAACCTAAATTATTCTTGTATGTGATATCTATAATGTTATGAAGATGGTAACAGCACTGATACTAAATACCTTACTTCTTGTAAAAGTGCAACATTAATTTAAAATCGTTTAGCTTTTTGTTTTAGAAAAATTAACAATAATAGATTCCAGGACGATCAGTTATATATTTTGTAAGAAAAAAAATCGAAAAACCAATTAGTTACACATATATCATCATAGGTAATATAATTTTATTTAATTAAATAATTTCGCATTTTTCAGGACACATTCTACAGACAAATTCCTGCAACATTACGTAATATTTAGTTGAATATTATTAGCTTCTCTCTACAAGAAAGGTTAAATCATACTAATCAAAACTGAAACGATAATTGAAGATACTGTTAAAGTTATTGGTTATTTTTTCTGTTCAGTGTTAACCATAGAAGAACAATATCAATGTTTATGAAAACATTTAAAATAAATAAGATCAATTGGCTAAGGAAATAAAGAAAATTGAATTGTGTTCACTGGCGTCAATAAATAAAAGATAAAATTATTAAAATGGATCTCGATGTAACGATATCTAATGGTTACAAGACAAAGATTTATTATATCTAAAAACAAATATGAAATAATATCTTAACTAGCCGTGCATCACATGTGGTGATTATTATTTATTAATTTCTAAATAATAACTATAAACTTGCACTGAAGAAGTGACATAAATATATGGAGATAAACCAACTACCTTTCGTCACGTTCTCTAACGCGATAAATCTTAATACTGGGAAATATTTCTTTTATTTGGTCTTATAAAACTCCAGTCCTTCGGACCAGTGGTAAATCATATTCGCGCCATTATGATTTATAGACGGTGGCATTCTTCCCATACTGACAATATTTAAATACACTAGAGTATAAACAGGCGACTAATTTACGACTGAAAACCATAGCTTATACCTACACAGCAAAGAACTTTAAAGTATGTGTTACTGATAAATAAAGATGAGCGTCTGAAAATTCACGTAAAATGTAATTTTGATAGAAAATACATGTTTTTAATAAAAAATTAATAGATTTTTTATTGATCTGTAGCGTATACAATATAGGGTTGTATATGAAGACCACAGGGGAAAAAGGGGGTATGTCACAAAATGTTAGTTTCGAGAAAATCGAATTTTAAAGTTTGAACACTCACTTATTTTTATCTTGTTGATAAATTTAAATAAAAACTTACTAGTGTTATTAATTAAAGTATATTTAACAAGTCTATCTAAAAACAATATGTATCTATACAAAAAAGTAAAAAAACGCAATCCATTACCCGTTATTCAGGGAAAGAATGGGTATTGTCACAAAAATATACGCATATTCTGGTAAGTAAGGAGGATTGTCCAGTTTTACGTTTTCTTCTTTCCACACTTCTTCTTTTTGCCTTTTTCACTTCAACTATTTGTAGTTTTTTCTTGCATATTTCCACTTTTCTTTTCTTTATCTGTGTGAGGTATATTGTCATAGTAATATTGGGCTTCTGTAGAACATAACTTTTTCAGCTCTTGCAAATTGCTGAATTTTTTATCTGATATTGGAATGAGGCCTAAAATAATATAAAAAAAAGCATGAAGATCTAGGCATAACATAAAATACATGGACCTTCCCCGTTTTTATCATTTTTCATTTGGACATTCCCCTTTTTTCCCTGATGCGTGCTTTTCAAATACGAATATTAACGGACTGTGCTATCTTTTTACAGTGGACACATTTTTATAATAAAGTATTGAGGTTTGCCTACCCGCTGACGGTGTCAGCTCATTTTTCGATATTTGGGACATTCCTCCTTTTTCTCCTGTGGTCTTCATATGGAATAGCATATCGGTAAATAGTGTACACGGCTTCGCTGGCACATATGCGGTTAAATTTCATTGATACAGCGCTCAATTTCCTCCAATGCGTGGGTGGTCGTGGGCTTGTTGGTATGTTGGTATAAAACTTAGACTCCAAAAAACCCAAAATTTCAACGGTGTTAAATCGCATGATTTGGACGGCCAATTTTGATTAACAAAACGGGAAATTACACTACCAGAAAATGACTCATGCAGTAATTGAATTGTTTCTCGGGCTGTATGGCATGTGGCGCCGTCTTGTTGGAACCATATGTCGTCTACATCCATATCTTGCAATTTCACAAAAAACTGGATTGTCATGTCGCAAAAGCGAGTACTATTAATTATTATTATTGTTTCATCAACCACATTTTCGAAGAAAAATGGTCCGATAATGCCTCCAGTTCAAAATCCGTACCAAACAGTGGCACGTTGTGGATGCATTTGTTGCTCAACAATCACTCCTGGATTTTCTGAACCACAAATGCGACAATTTTGTCGATATACGAAGCCATCAAGATGAAAATGAGCCTCATCGCTGAAGATGATTTTGTACAAAAAATTACCATCAACTTGTTGTTATTCCATAATCCATTCAACTAACTCTTTTGGCTTTACGTGGTCAATTCTTGAGTCAATTGACGAAAGAACTGTCTGTTGTTTGTTGTTGTAATGGCCGATTTTCATTCTAAAAGTTGACTGTCTTCAATTTGAACAGAGAGTGGACTATTTTATTGTAAATCGTCAAAACATGCTATAAATATAAGGGATTGTGAAAATTTCTAGATCAATCACTCGAAATCAAAATTGGATAAAAAAATAGTAGATGTTAAAAAGTTATATATATTGTATTGGATGAATTTAACGTCAAAATCAAAATGTTCGTAAAGCAAAACCAAAAGTGTAAAGTATAACAAATCGTACACAATAAAAATATATTTGACTGTAGGCACAAAATATTGCATTGTGTCAAAAGTTTCTGAGTAGCAATGACGTTTAAGATATGAGATATACTTTATAAGTTATATGTCACCCACATCTAGATTCTGCTCTATGTAAAACTTTATTTCAGATGTATCTGATTAGAGGAAGTAAACATAGAAAGCGCATACATAAGTTGACCATGGAAACAACGACTATAAAATTACTAATGAATAAACATCTAACAGAGGGCGCTAAGTCAGTCCATAGAATCAGTGTCAAAGCTTATTAGTTCAACAGAAGACTTTTAACATCTGAGCTACCAGAAGCAGCAACAGATTATGCTGTGAATCCGGTAAATTTAAATGTTTAGAAGTTCTGATGATTTAAACGGCAGATGCTAGAAAAGCAAGTGTGTAGGGTAAAAATGCCTATTATGAGATACCTTTTTTTAAAAAAATCATGTTTTTTTTTCAATTTTAACATTTTTCTTGGAAAATTAAGGTTTTTATGTAGGGAATTTAATCTAGATCCTTCAAAAATACGCGAGAACGACTCAAATTTGTATTTTAGTTTTTAAGTTAGATTTTATTAGAAAAGTAATATTTGCCTAATCGAAAAAGGGGTTCCCAATTTGAGACAGTATGGGTTCTCAATATGAGGCTATCTCAAATTAGGGGATAAAGCTGAAATTGACCTATTATTTGCTCAAACATATTTTTATTGAATAAACAGAACATAAAACATGTTTAGGTATGGCTTTCTCAAAAACAAAAAACATTTTTTTCTTTAAAAAAAGTAACATTTTCTCTTAAAACAACGAATAGGTAATTCTGTGAACAAAATAAAAAAAAAGTTTAGATTTACAACCTTAACAACAAACGGCACAAATAAACTTTTTAATTTTATTTCTCCACATTCTAGATGTGCCCATTTGAAACAGGCCTGGCATTTCTCCCACTTTTCACCTCGCGTATCTTCGGAATACAAACCAGCGCAACATGGGTACTCTGCATCGTTTTCCTCGACTTCTGAAGAAAAATCTGTGATGTGCGAAACAGTGTCATCATCTTCACTGGATGATTCAGTTGATGATTCAGTAAAAACTTTCCTATTCACAGGCCTTTTCCTAGTTCCTTTTCCTTTTGCAGCACTTTTCCTTGGCTTTCTTTGTTTTTCCTTCTTTTTTGCCTCCTTTTCTTTTTTTCTCTTCAAAGCTTCTTCTATTTGTAGTTTGTACGGAGAAGATTGCGAGTTTAGTCTAACGAACAACCTTTATTTTGCTCAGCTATACTAGTTACCCAGTGGTGAAAATGCTTTACCTTCATATGCGACGCCTTGTCCAGTAATATGAGGTACCTCATATTAGGAGCTCTCAGGTGTCTCATACTAGGGTCTTGAGAAATTTTATTCAGTTTTAGGTTAGTAGGTACAAGCATGAACAAAATTGACTCAACGGCATGATAAATAGGTACTACGTCATGTTAACTTTATGTTAATGATAAACAACACTGTCTCGTTAATAATTTTCTGTTTTCTACATACCTTTCCGACAAGCACTGCAAGTACTTTGGCGACCGACACACAGAAACCTGCCGCACAGCCAACTGCTTCTCCGCGCGACGCGGCCTCTGTTAACATACGAGTACGCTAGAAAGTGAACTGCCGGTAATATAGAACAGTGGCGCTCTTTTCAAAAAATGGCCTAATTTGCGAGAAAGCCCGGTTTGAAACTGTCTCATAATAGGCATCTTTACTCTATAGCTTAGAAATGTTGCACTATGCGAAATATTTTATTTATTCTAGTATTACATTTATAAAACACAATGTAACTAAATGTATCTAAATACAGAATTTATATTAAAATTTAATATGCCAAAACAATTTTTTAAAAAGTTGACTTCGCTTGCTCATAAAAATCCTAACGTAGTCTTAAGATCTGACCTTGAAAGTTTTCGTTCCCATCTTTTAACTTCCTAGGACTAATATTAAGAGCATAACAGGTTGGCATATTGTTGGCGAATTCCATTTGCACTTTACAGAAGATGATCTTTTGTTGTTGCAATTGCACACAACTAATCATGATGTCGGTTTCAGATGTACTCACACGATAAAAAACAGAACAGAAAAACAATGGAAATAAAAATATAATAGAATATGGGAAATAAAAAATAAAAAGACCCATAAAAACCAACAACTCAAAATTTGACAAATTATAATCGTTTTCTAAGTATAACTCCATATTTTTATCGTGTGAGTACATCTGAAACCGACATCTTAGAAGTAAACGAAACGCTTTTGATCTTCCCCTAATCTTTGCAGATATAATTAATATTTTTTTACTGTAACAGACGAAATTTAAAATTTGCTTGAGGTCAATTCAAATCCAAAACAATACGAATAATTAATCTATGTAACCTAGACCTCCAATAATCTTCAATTATACAATAATATAGTGTTTAGGTTTAGAGATTTTAAAATAAAATGTTTCAATAATAGATATTGTGGAAATCAAGTATTCCACGAGCTATTTGCCCTGACTGGCAAATGTCGTAAGACAAATGATTTATGACATTAGCTTTATAGGTTATAGCTCACCGATCCTTAAAATAGAGAGTTACCAAATTTTGTGAAGTATTTAAAAAAATTTATAAAATTTGCACACTATGTACGCAATGACATACTGTGTATTTGAATATATGAATATATGCAAAAAATCTAATAATGTGAGCCTAATTAACACATTCCGATCATGAATACATAATTAATTACTCGGTTCGAGATGCAAACATAAATTTAATTCTAGCTATTGGACAGCGCGGCGGTAACTAGTATGCTATCGCTTCTCGTCTGCGCTTGTCAGAAACTTTAATGATACAGCTACCCAATAAATCTCCTTAAGCCGGCATTAAAAATGTAAATAGAGTATACGACTGAGGAGAGGTTATTCATCATATGAACACTTTTAGCACATGAGTCAAGTATCGCATTGGAAAGGTGTAAAAGCAGCGCGCGGAGGTGCAATAAAAGGGGTCAATTTTCAAATTTGTTAATGGAAGAAGGTAATTTTTGAGGAATTGAGACAATATTAATATAATAGGCTATCGCTGTCTTAACAATTATTATGCAGTTTTGTCTTTTATTCTCCATAAACCACTTTGATATTAAATCATACTAACTACAATATAAAATGGAGATGATGGATTCATGTCTATTTTTCATGCTTTTCTTCTTCTTATAGTATCTACTTTCATCTCAAATGTGTTATAGCTGTTTTACATTGACAATTTAATTTATTGATTAATAAATTGACGAATTTCTACATGAATTAATTCACGAATTTATTGGTAAACAGTGTTGTTTTATACTTCTACAGACTTTGTCAAGTTTTTTGACGCATGAATCAGTTCTACCAACGAATCAAAGAAGCAAATAAATTTCAAAAATATCAAATTTCCACTCATAATTGTAGTGATACAAGAGCGGTACCGTTCTGACACATATTATATAAATATTAGTGTTTGTAAGTAACAAATCAGTAAAAACAATGCAAAACTAGCACGACGCCACACAATTATTTACATATTCCAATAACATAACCTCATTACTGATCTGAGGGTGGAAATCTGTTGGGTTGGTACTTCCGAACTTCACGAAGAAATTGACGAAAATTAGAACATGCTCTAATTCGTCAAGAACTTGATGAATAAATCCATGAAATTATTTGACAGCAGATTTCGTGCATTACACTTGTCCAATTTCTTGATGAAGCGACTTCATGAATTAATTCATCAATAAATTGTCAATGTAAAACAGTTATTATAAATTCAGCAACAGCTACTGAGATTTTAATATTATTAAAATGTTCCTTTAATGTTTGCAGGAGATGTATAATTGAAGCCCTTTACAAACAGCATGTTTCCTCCAGGGCAAACATTTGCTTCAATGATCACTTTCTTAATATAGGGTGTACAAAATTCAGACTCGCACCATTTGTGCGGTAAATTGTTGCCGACGAAAAAAAGACGACAGCGTAACAGCTGACAGTTCATGATTACTAAAAATGGAGCACCACATGATAGAACGAAACGTTTTCATTGTTGAGCAATATTTTAAAAATAATGAAGCCTTGGCAGCTACAGTTTCCCTATTTTCGTAAAAAATGTTGCTGACAATCCAGGTACCGTAGTCAAGAATTGGATATTTCAAGAAACGTATTCAGCAACGTATTATCACGAAAGATTTGCATCTACGTACTTACAAAGTTCAATTGACTCAACAAGTGAAGTTTACTAAGCACACAGAGCGACGAATGTTTGTTGAATCGATTATGGAACAACAATAAGTGGATGTTGATATGTCGAACGAAATCATCTTCAGCGAACAGGCTCGATTTCATCTTAATGGCTTTGTTGATCGACAAAATTGTAAATTTGGGGTTCAGAAAATCCACAAGTGATCATTAAGAAACAAATTCATCCACAATATGTCACTGTTTGGTGCAGATATCGGACTAGAGACATCATCGGGCCATTCTTCTTCGAAAATCCGGCTGGTCATGCAATAACAACTAGTGGTGCTCGGTATTGCGACAATCCAGTTTTTTGTGCCTAGATTGCAAAATATGGTCGTCGTTGTTTGAACAAGGCAGTATCATATGCCCGAAAATCAATTCAATTACTGCATTAGTCATTTCATGGGTAATTTCCCGTTTTGGTGATCAGAATTGGTTGCCCAGATCATGCGATTCAACGCCGTTGGACATTTTCATTGGGGTTTTCTGAAGTTTAAGTTTTATGCCAACAAACCCACGACTACGCATGGAAAAATTCGACGAATCAATTAAATATTTACAATTTTTAAAAACCTATTTGCTATCAAAATTACTCCTAGCGTACATTTTTGGACATCCTTTATATGTTTAATACTACAGCATGAGATAGAGTAATCATAAATGAACAAAAAAATTGTATATTACAGGGGCGTAAGATTAACAGTTTTCAAAATACAGTATTAATATTGGGGAGTTTCATCACAACGTGACAACAGCGCTTAACCTGCTGATGCACACCACGTGTACACGCGGCAGACTTGTCCTACGAAAAAATGTAAACAGCTATTATTACTACATTTAGTAAATTTCAAGACAATTGTTTTCCAGTTTTTAAATAAATAAAATAAAATCTATCGATTTTGTAGTACGAAGATAGTGTTGTGCTTAAATTTTAGCTCGAATTTTAGTAATTATAAATCTCTTAAAACAGGAACTTAACTTTTAATTAAATTACGTATTTGAAAAATATGTAATTAAAGTACCCAAAGATTCAAGTCGTCCAAATAATCATACGTATTCAAAAATAATTTAGGTACTTACCAAAAAGCAAAATTCAGTGATTTTTAAACGCACAAGTACAAAACAAACTACAACATATGCTCAAAATGTCCACCACCATTTTCGATGCACGCATGACACCTTCGAATCCAATTTTCGCTCACTCGCTGGAAAACACATCAAGAAAAGGAAATAGTGGTATGCAAAAAACACTCCGACACGGTCGAATCCAGATACCAACTGAATTGCGTATTGGTGGTTGCTGGACACCTTAGTACCTCGTGCTAATAAACCGCCGTGCCGTTGTCACATTGCTCGAATTTTAAATTTATTACAACGCCAATTATTTTTTAGAATTAAGCATAAAGAAGTTCAAAAAAGTGATAAACATTGTATTTTATGGTATTCTATGCACGCACTTACGTCAATATTCCTTAATCGAACTTTTGTATATCAAATTGGAAATTTTGATAAATTTTTTCTCGGAAATGGTTGAATTTAGGACCCATGTCATATAAGGTTTGTTTTTGTTTATTTTAATGTATTCTATCGACTGTTAAAATTAAGGCAGTCAATCTTCTAACGCCCTGTATAATAGTTACGATTGTATATCCTACACAAAATAGTAGATAAATATTATTATCATTATTATCTCCACCGAAAAGTGCACACAGGAAATCTGTACAAAAAGAAGTGAATGTGTAGTTAATGAATTGTTAAAAAAGTCTCTTCAGTATTATTTTGTACCTCTGGCAATGACTACTCTGACTACAATTTCGTATTCATCAATTATACAGGGTACGACAAAGTAGCTCAACGACCTATATATCTCTTCAAGCATATGAAGACTTATAGCAGATAGGTAACTCTTAAGTATCGGATTGGTGAGGTGTAAAATACCGCATACAAAGGCATAATAAAGAAGGACTTAATAAAGATGAGATAAGTAGCTTTGGTGACATGGTAGGTACAACTCCACTCTCTTTGACCGTAAGCAGTGAGTAGTTGTCGGCGTGTAATCAATGGTCGTAGTAATTAGACGATCCCCACTTGCTTTGTCGGTTTCGCCCCCCCTCACACCGGTGACAGTAGCGCACGGGATTAATGCAAATTTCATTCACTGAATTATTTCTAGACCACAGTAGATTTTTTTTTGTTTCAACAGTTATTTATTAATAGCTTAAATTACCCAAAGTATCATGGTCTTTCGGGATGTTATGCCGGACTTATGTATATACCTGGTCACCGCCAGTTACAGACTTATGTTGCACTTCCTTGGCCTAGCTAGTAATATTCGACCTGCCCTTGACGTTCTCGGTCTAGGCTCGATGGGTACGGACCCGCTGTCAGAACCGTTAGATCGTTCTGATGTAGATATTGTTATTGTTGCTGGTAGTAGGACCGTCGCGGATGGAAAAGGTTTTCAAACAATGGTAGTCCTTTGAAACATTACGTAGATAAAACCGCGGCGGTCGCATCCACTGCTTCCTGTTGGCATGGTCGGCATCATTAGATCCCATAGAGCCTAGACCGGGAACGTCAAAGATAGAATTCCTAATTAAGACAAAAGAAGTACAATATAAATCTCTAACTAGCGGCGACTAAGTACATAAGCCGCGGCATAAGAACTCGAAAACTCATGATACATTAAATATCAGCACGGGCCATGAAAGCATTAAAGCTGCTTGAAATATCAATATTTTCTGTATTTAATTGAGTATTTTCCGCAATGATGAGAAAGAGTAATTTAATTATTTACATATATTTTTATAAAATAAAATAAAAAATATCAGGGCCTTAATATTATAAACTAACAAAAGGCTTTTAGAAAGAGTTCAGCCAGATTGCATTTGCACAAGCAGAATTTGATTTTGTGCATTTCAGTTTGTTATAGTAAACAACCAATATAGAAACTGAGTATACAGGATGTCTTGTAAATATAGCCACAAGCCCTAGCTAACTCTGCCATATTTGGTTCGGCTTTGAGAAACAAAAAATTTGCTTTTAGGCTTCAAAAATTTCATATCTTTTCAAATCCTACGTTAACAGACTTATACATATTTTACATAATTTTTCAATCCACTGGATACACTTGTCTATTAAGTTTGTAATATTAATGTAATGTAACATAACCTACTTGCTGTCATGATACTAATATATATTCAATAAATGATATTTACTTCTGTGTCGATTTGATTCCTTTCATAGCACATTTAACAAATTCGTTGGTGCGCTCAACCGAGTATTTTGTATATTCTTTCTAAAATTTTTTGGTAAAAGCTAACTAAAAACTCAAGTTGTTAAATCGTTGGACAGAAAGTCCAGATAAAGTAAAAAAATATAAGTACATAATTCTATTAAAAAAATAATTGAGAGAGAAGGATCATACAATTATTTAAATATAAAGATGTTGGGTTATTCAATAATTTAATTATGTCAAAAATGTGTGTTTCAATTAATAATATTTAAATGTTACAATGTTACAAATGTTAAATGGTACAATGTTTAATTTTTATTTTAGATGGTTATTAATTACTAACTGTTCACTTAGATATTGCTGGCATAATTCAGTTTTGGTTAGGGCATGTAGTCCGTAGAGTAGTTGTTTTCCCCAATATCATCAGTTTAACTTCATTTGATAGAATTTTTAGGAGAAACATTTTGAATTAATTTGAGTGAGCCTTTCAAATAAAGCAAAAATACAAGAATTAATAGAAAATATATCTTATAAAAACGAAAACATATTGTGACATCACAGAAAATGTACTGTGATTATGTACTTTCTCATTGTCAGATGTTTTGGTTATAGGCAAAAATACAATGAATTTTCGATTCTTTCGACGCAAGGAACTGTTTTAACAGTGAATGGTACTGAACAGCATTAAGTTAGTAGGTTACATCTTACCCACACAGAAAATGTTATTCATGTAACATTTTTAACAGATTGATTTTATTTTTAATAAAGCGAGTACTAAATAATTTTACAAATAAATATTTACTGACAATAATAATTAATTCCTTTCCTACTTTTATTCTTTTCTAATAAATTTTTATCATAATAATACGAATAGTTTCATTTGAAACCATTACATTCTGACAGGTCTGGTGTATTATTGCCATATCTCAAATTCATCAGTATCATTCATATTTCGCAATTATTTCAATAACTAGCTTTAATGACGGGTTCTGCAATTCAAAACTAAAGATATGGTTGTTAATTAAACAAAAAACTTGTTTTTTTTTCAAGTTGCAAAAAACAGATGTGGCAAACCATATAAGTAATATTTTATTTTACTGAAAGATAATGTCATTGTTTGATTTACGAGTATTTAAAAAATAACCTGATGTTTGACACTTAGAGTGTGTCTAATTTGGAATATTTCGGAAAGACAAAAACAAATTGTAATCAAAAAGTTTCCATAAAAAAAAACTGAGCTTCTGTATATAGGGTGTATCTGAATAACACCGAATAAGTGTAAGTGTCGATTCTCTGATGAAAATTAGTAAGGGTCTTTTGTATAAAATTTTTTGAAAAGTTACGCCATTCCAAAAATTTCAAAAAAAAAATTGTTTTTCTTTTTTACTTTCCATATATATCAAGCTAAAGAAACCAAACTTGGTAAACATTAGCTGTCAAGAAAACTATACTTTTTGAAATTTTTTCAAACCTGAAGTATTTTTGTAACGGGTTGAAATAATCAATCTCTATGACAATTTTTCTTATAATTTTTTTTTCAATAATTTTTTTTTCCTTTTAAAAAATATGTCTAAAAAACCCTATCATTTACTAACTTTTTGATATCTAAGTTTTTCCGAAAAGTTAAGGATTTATGGGGGAAAGAAATAAATGTATTTCAATGCATTTTTAAAAAGATGATCTGTTTAACACGAAAATTATAAGAATTATTAAAGCTGCCGTCAAATTTGATTAAAATCGCGTCTTCCCTTCTATTGGATCAAAATAATATATATCTTTTTAGAAATTCTGTATCTCGAAAAAAAAACGTTTCTTGACACATTTTCATATAAACTTTTTTCATTAATTTGTGACATAGAATCCGCTATTAAAGTTTGGCCAAGTATTTTATTCACATCCCGTGTAATTACAAACACTGCCTCTTCCAAAAAATGTATATTTTTTAAAAATATATTTATTTCACTCTATGTTGGTGGACTATTTCAGCTACAATTTTCCTATTTAACTAAGAAACAAATTATTTCCATTCGTGATATCATTTTATTTTCTGTGAATAAATAACACTTCATTTTCATCATCATCATCGATCAAATTACTTATAACTAACCCATTAAACGAGGAACAGCTCCCCAAATTCAGTTTTTAATTACTTAATTAATTAATTATCTTTCGAATATGGTTATAAATATTTAAATTAGTATTAACTCCAAATACTAAAATAACAAAATGTATTTTCTTTACAAGAGATGTCAATAAAAGTAATGTATTGTGTTCTTCTTTTTAAGAAAATTCAGAGAAACTGAAAAATTAGATAAATAAGATGTTTAAACAATAAACGCAAATAACAATATTTTTCACTTTTCGAAAATCAATAAGTTTTTGTTATCAAAACAGATGTTTGTGTCCAATGGTTTATATTTTGTTTATGATTTAATTAATTAACTTCAGGATATAGTTATAAATATTTAATTAGTCCTATTGCGAAATATAAAAATAGCAAAATTCTTTCATTTTCGTGTACAAAATGGAGAAAAGAGAAAGAGGTAACAACATAAGTAACGCTTTCTGGTCTATTTTTTAAAGTAAATTCAAAGAAAAGAAAAAAGTAGGTAAATAGTTGGTAGTGATTTTTATAATTAATTATATTCTGGTAAGTATTGTTATAAATATTTGAATTAGTACTATTTCTAAATATTAAAATTATTTTCGTGTACAAAGAGTAGTAAGCGGTAAGAATACTACTTATTTATCTTTTCTTTTTTAGAAAATTAAAAGTAAATGAAAAAAAGAGAAAGATAAAATTGTTAATATCTGTCTAAAATACATATTTATAGTTAATTCGATCGGCAAATGACATCGAAGTAATCAATCAATTTCGAGGAGGTACGCCACTGGCCCAGCGGTACCATCGACCCCTCTCCATGGCACCCCACGGTCTGCGCGAGTGCGCCTCCACCCCATCTCTTCATTCTGACACTGATTATTCTTCAAAGCTATCCGCCGCCTTATTCTTGTTTGTTATGTTAGTGATGTTGAGGAACAGACTCCGTGACTTCCGGGTCCAGCACAATACTCCGGGTTAGCGCGACATTCAAATCAGCCACTGCATGGACTAGCAGTTCCCTCCGGACTCGCTGGAAATTGACAGCTCTTATATTTCGTGCATTCGACACTGACTGAAAGCATGTGACTTTCCGAGTTATACAGTATCTCATTACGATTACCGTACACCGTCATAATGTGAAGTGGTGCTGAAAAGGATGCTGAAAGGATGGTGGTTAATTCTTCACCACCAGTGGTGTTCGTTACTGTTATAATTTTGTGCGCTATGTGGTGAGTTACATTTTTCTTCAGTTTTTGTCGTTACTTTAACATTGTATAGTGTTATTTATTTATTTATTTTTATTATACCTAAAATACATAAAAATATGCTATTTATACTTTACAAAAATGTTTCTTTTCTTTATAAAGCAAAAATATCTTTAATTTTCTTAGATTTATATTGCACAGAGCGTAGCAAATGTTAAAAAATTTGAAATATAACGCAGTTATCACAGAATAAAGTTCATATCAGAACAATCCTCCTTGGTCCAAATAAGGGCACTATTCAATATACTAGAATTAGATTAGTTTATAACAACAAAATTATTTAAGAGGGTTTTTTTATAAACTTTTACACAGAAAAAGTTCTGCTATTCATACTTAGAGTTGATCATTATGAAATATGGAATTTATTATGAGATATTTAAACGAGTATTTAAATTTTTCAAAGATTCAAAAAATTGTGAATGGTACTAATTGTTTCAGATGTAATATAATGAACAAATGTTTCAAATTTTGAAAAATTTTTGACTTCAGTAACTTGAGGACACTACGTGGTTGTCATATAATTTATTATTGTTGTTGTAAAGATAATTTTTCTATTGTTCATTTAAAAATACACTCAATTTTATTATGTTTTAATATATTTTAAATATTATATGTAATTTCTATTAAAATGTTGACCTTATTCACAGTATAAAATTATTAAAAGTAAAATATTTCAATGAACTAAGGTTAAATATGTGTCAAAAATAAAGCGATTAAATATCACCAAAGACGAGATTGATTTTTTGAAATATTTAATCGATATACCCTTGCAAAACTATGTCAAAGATTAGTTTTATTAAACTACTATATTTTCGTTTAACAAAAAACTCATCCTGAATCACTAGTTCACGCTTTCATTACCAAAACAAAATGACATTTCTTTTTAATCACATTTGGCAGTTTAAATTTGTTTATCAACTTGCATAGTTGGAGGTATCATAATGATGCTTATTCTATTATTACTTACTTGTTTAAATATGTGTTGCGCCATTAAGGATAACAAATTCACAAAAAAATTTGACACACATCTTTCACCGCTTAATAAATAAACGCGATCTCATTTAATATTCTTCTTCTTGTTTACAAAATTTTATCAAACTCCATTGATATAAATTATAAGACCATTCCCAAGACTGTTCCCCATACAATATATAATTCGATAAGTTGCTACGTCAAAATTAAAACATTACTACAATTTTAATTTCATTATGACAAATTAATTCTAAAAAATGCATATGAACAACCAAAACTCCAAATAAATATTATACTTTAAAAAATTACAGTAACTGTTCAACAACGTTTCCTACTTGGCAAATGTTGGAAATTAAGATAACCATAATATGATGGGAATTTATTATACCTGCAACCGCAACTGTGAAATAACATGTCAGATGTATTTGTATGAATATCCTGAAAAAAAAATTAGATTGAAATTTGTTTGAATTTTGAGCACTCAAGAAACCTACGAATAACTATGAGCACGGGATTAAAACTCTAATAACGTTTTATTGTAACGTGTAATGGTAATAGTTTAAATAACTAGATGGATTTCACAAGGTCTAGCGACACTTAGAGTGTACGATAATTCAAGAAACATAAAAATATAAAAAAAAAATTGATGATTTTGGAACGAATACATTGAAGACAAATTTTTCGAGACAAAACGTCTGAATCTGGTTCGGGCTGAGACAGTACAGTATTGGGGTCATGTAGGCTTGCAAAATATAGTAAAATTTCCGGGGTCGTATTTAAAAAAATTAAGTTGTTGATAGTCCTGGAGAGACGAAACGGTACATTTAAAAATTGATTATGCCATTCGATAGAGAGCAAAAAGTTGCCATGAGAAAGTGTTATTTTTTCAATATCACCTCAAACAAGGCTGAAATTAAACAAAAACGGATTTCCAAAATTTCGGTTTTTTCAAATATATGGAATCATGTTAGCCTTGATTTTTTAGAGGCATAATGTTGGTCCCCTGATTACGCAACTTTGCCCCTATTTCGTATCTCTTACCGCATCCAAGATCCCTGTAGTGAGAAGCGAATTTGTAACAGTCTGTATTTATTAAAAATTTAAAAAGTATGCTGTTAATGCAGTTTTGTGAATTTTGAACATTTTTCTTCCCAATAAACAGAGAAACAGAGCAAAGACTAAAACTGGGACACAAATAAATAAATTCGGACAAAAACGAGACTGTTATTAGGTAATCAATGGCAACTACTAACGTACCTATACCAGAACTGAGATGCCGCTGAGTTAAGTGCAGTTTGTACAAGTATAATTTTGCCCCCAATGCACAACTAGTGCTATAATTTTAAATCATTGCTGTACAGAAGGCCCATTAAATTTGATCTAATACAACTTTTTTATAATTTTGATTTTTCTATTGGGGGGGTATAATTTATAATGGAAATAAAGTATCTACTTATACCGAGACCTATATAAGACCACTCTTAGGCTAATTATTGTTCATTTTTTAATTGAATATTGGTGTAGGGAAACTTGTTCATTTCTTGCAACTTAGTGAATTATAATGTTAGTTCTCTTTTATATATTTCCTTTTTTAAGTTAAATATGTGTATTCAATTTTGTTGCAGTAGTTTATCAAACCTATCTCAATAAAACGGAGAGTGACAGTTTTCACATTTGAAGTCGGAATATGCACAGTAAAGACTGCATCGTAATTTATTGTCATATGCCATTAGATCACTTTCATTATGGGAATGACTCGGCTGCTGAAATGACACACCTGTTCAAATTACGTCCTCAGTCATATTTTACCACATACCAAGTTCAAAACCAGTCACTTCATGTTTAATTAAATAAAGTGGAAAATAAAATTTTCATACTGTGATCAAATATCATACCAAATAAATTGTAGAAGAGATTTCTCCAATTCCTGTTCCCTATATAATTTTAATTAACAAATCTGTTAAATAAGATGCACATGCTAAAATTCACTGCAAGAGGCTGAAGAAATATAAAATAGAGAAGGGAAGAAACATTATAGGTATTAAGTTGGTATTATGTGAAACTGAATTGTTACAAATAAGTGGCAAGTCATTTACAGGGTGGCCAAATGAAAACGAAACAGAACCATTTTCAGGAACTGCGTCAAGATTGTAGAAAAACGCTCAGACCCGTCGATTTTAGATTAAAGGGGGCATTCTTTGCTGGTATTTTTGACTCCGCTACTTTCACCCCCAAGCAAGGGTAAGCATCACCCAAAAATATTTAAATGGCATTGGGGGTTGAGTAATATTTCTTTTGAAAGCTCTTTCAATTCTCTTTACAACAGACTTTAAATTTTATAATTCCGCCCAATACTTTGAAAAAAATTTACATTTTAAAATTTAAATTATGTTTAGTTGCTTACTTACTACTTAGTTGATTAAATGTTCAAACTGATGACCGCCCGCTTCCATACAAGAATAAAGATTTTGTTCGAAACGTTCGCGTACATTCCGAAG